>NC_081186.1:1309190-1609190 GCF_029867415.1 Vicia villosa
GGAGCTGTAGAAGCAGCTAACAAAAACATCAAGAAAATCATTCAGAAGATGGTCATCACTTACAAAGATTGGCATGAAATGCTCCCGTATGCTCTTCATGGTTACCGTACATCAGTACGTACTTCGACTGGAGCGACTCCTTTCTCCCTTGTATATGGCATGGAGGCAGTCCTACCTATAGAGGTTGAAATCCCATCAATGAGAGTTCTGATGGAGGCAAAATTAACAGAAGCCGAGTGGTGTCAAAGCAGATTCGATGAATTGAACTTAATCGAAGAAAAGCGCATGACAGCTTTATGCCACGGACAGCTATATCAACAAAGAATAAAGAAAGCTTTCGACAAAAAGGTTCGACCTCGCACAATCAAAGAAGGCGACCTTGTACTCAAAAAGATTCAATCTTTTCTCACAGATTCGAGAGGGAAATGGACTCCCAATTATGACGGCCCCTACGTGGTCAAGAGAGCTTTCTCAGGAGGAGCCTTAATACTCACGACTATGGATGGAGAAGAATTCACCCGTCCTGTGAACGTCGACGCAGTCAAGAAATACTTCGCCTAAATAAATAAAAGAACAGCTCGCTAAGTTGAAAACTCGCAAAGAGCGACTTAGGCAAAAAAGAGCGTCTCGGTGAATCGAAAACCCGAAAGGGCGATTCAGGCAAAAGTTAGAGACATAAAAAATAAGTAATCAATCCCGGTATACTTAAAACCCGAAAGGGGTAGTTTACACAAAAGTTAGGGATATATGGCAAGTAACTGTGTTCAGGACAAACTTGATCATTCAAAATCCATAGCGGAGTGTTCATCAGCAGTGGGTCATCTTCTACGAAGCACGAATACAGTGCAACTCGGAGTGGAAGGGAGAGATAACGGTCGTCACGTTTCATCGTAGCCCTTTTCCCGAAAATGACCAATTTCCAACTTTGTAAATACTCCATGGAATCAAGCATTTGGCTGATTACCATTCCATATATAATAATTTGAGCCTTGTGCTTTTCCTTTGCAATCTAGTCTTATTCAGTTTCTTGAAATGCATTTTAAATTTAAACAGTCACTTTCTTGAAACAAATGTTTTCATAAAATAAAAAATGAATTTACTTGCAAAAATAAAGGTGAAATTTCTTTCTGAGGTTTACAAACAATAGGAAGAATGCAAACAGTTGCTCCGAGAACGGTTGAGACTCCGGGAACCAATATTTCCCCATGAGGTCGCTTTGCGAACATCTCCCGATGACGGATCTTTACTTCAATTCATATTACTTACTTCGGACAGCGGACAACTGATAACCCGATATTCCCAAGAGAGTTCGAACTCCAAGAAGAGGACATCTTCTGATCAACAAGAATTCAAGTCGTATCATTAGGATTTTACATCCGCGACAATTCTATTCACATTCACTTTTCATTTTATCATTGTCATAATATTCATGCATACATTACATCATAATTGCATAGCCGAATCAGGCTTTGATCCTGTGGATGCCTGAGTCATTTAGGCATGAACTCAAGTTTCCCCTGCAAAGTTCCGGAGAAACTTTTTCCTTTGAAACAACAGTTCGTACACAAGGATTTCCCCAAGCAAGTCAACAGATGGTAGTCTCCCTCAAGGAGATAGTTTGTTCACTTTTGGAATTCCTCTGCCGAGATTCTCCTGCAGAGCGGCATTCGACAGTCTTCTTCAGATAAGATAGTCTGCTTCACATTTTGGAGTTCCCCAGAGGTATGGTATTTCCCCAGCAGGGTCAAGTGATGCCACTTCTTGTCAAAGAATAATCCAGAATCTCCCAGCAGATTGACAAATGATTCCCCAACAGAATCAGTGAATGGTAGTCTTCATCCAGAAGATAGTTCATGATCCCCAGCGGAGTCAACAAATGGTAGTCTTTCCCCAAGGAAAGACAGTTTGTCTGTTAAATACTCAAGAGATCGACAAATGGTAGTTTCTTCAAACAGTTTGTCTGTTTCAGGGATGTTTAGTTCCCCACAGAGTCAATAAATGGTAGTTTTCCCCTTAGGAAAACAGTTTGTTGATTCCTCAGGCACCAATCGACGAATGGCAGTTTTCACCCCGAAAACAGTTCGTCTGCCTTCAAACAAAGTCATTAGCCCCTCAAAAGATCATGAGGCCATATGACAATCTTTCAAAGATGCCAGGTCAAAAGGGAAGATGGTGAAGTTTCTTTAGTTACCATCAAATGGTATCTCATCTCCGAGTGCTGATGAGAAGTTTGATGAGGAAACAACCCCTTAAAGTTTCTTTATTTACCATCAAATGGTATCTCATCTCCGAGTGCTGATGAGAAGTTTGATGAGGAAACAAACCCTTGAAGTTTCTTTATTTACCGTCAAATGGTATCTTACCTCCAAGTGCTGGTAAGAAGTTTGATGAGGAAACAAACCTTTGAAGTTTCTTTATTTACCATCAAATGGTATCTCATCTCCGAGTGCTGATGAGAAGTTTGATGAGGAAACAAACCCTTGAAGTTTCTTTATTTACCGTCAAATGGTATCTTACCTCCAAGTGCTGGTAAGAAGTTTGATGAGGAAACAAACCTTTGAAGTTTCTTTATTTACCATCAAATGGTATCTCATCTCCGAGTGCTGATGAGAAGTTTGATGAGGAAACAAATCTTTGAAGTTTCTTTATTTACCGTCAAATGGTATCTTACCTCCAAGTGCTGGTAAGAAGTTTGATGAGGAAACAAACCTTTGGAAACTTTCTCTTTATCTGAGATATTGTCCAAACACAACTAAGACTAGTTTCGAGATTTGGACATCCGGAACAAGAGGAGGTTGTTTACCTTTTTTTAAGTATCAACACTTAGTTAAAGAAGATGGATTGCGCATCCTACATCGCCATCCATTCATCAGAATCCACATCAAGTATTTCTGCAGGAGTTTGTCTCATCATCCCCCGCCAAGCGCGACTACGGGATCAAGTCATGCAAAGACTATGTCAATTACAACATCTCAGGAGCGCCCAAAATTCGGGCATTCTTTGATATTTAAGTCTCTTTTACGCAGGAGAGATCGAGATATCAATCTCTCTCCCTCCAGATAAAAGAAACTTAAATAGGGGCATCTGTCATACCCTAATTTTTGACCCCCCTGAGATGGCATATCTTCAGGATTTTTCATCAGGTCAAGACAAGTACTCAGAGCAGTCATTTCTCCATCTGGTACCTAATCGAGGATGCTCAAAGACAAGAAAGCTCAGGCAAAGGATCAATCAATACAAGGATTAGTCCCTAATACAATCATGGGGCTCAAAAACTTCACTTTTCTCATCTATGATTGATTAGACATCCAATCATATGAGTACAGGTTTACTCAGGTCACCAGACTAGGGTTTTGAGCCTATCAAGGACTAAAGTCAGGGATCACATTTGGGGAACCCTGAAAAACCTCATAGGGTCATTCAAAGACATCAATCATCTTCAAATAACTCATATGACAAGATCTACTAGACATCACACTTCAATTCAAAGTCTACAGTCATTATTTTCACATGGTCGACAAATTAGGGTTTTGACCTAATTCACCAAGATAGTTGACTTTTGATCAGGGCATGAATCCAAAACTCAAGACATGATTCAAGGATCTCTACTACCTCCATATAATCCATTTATATCATCCATTTGGGGAGAAGATCTTATTTCTATACAAAAGCCCAAAAATTCACTTTGTCAGGAAAAAGTCAACTGTGAAGGATCATCATTGACTTTTAAGGTTTTTGGTCAAACAATGACTTTCAAGGATCAATATCATCAATATATGGATGTCAAAGTCATTTGGCCAAAGAAATTCAAAGAAATTCATCAAGGAGCGAAAAGTCGGGAATTAGGGTTTTTTAAGGCATGGTGAGATCTCAAAATTTCACCTACACAACTCAAAAAACTTCCAACATGAAAGTTGTAGATCTTGCCAAATAAAACAACATCTTACAAGGGAACTTTTTTCAAAAGATCAACCATTTATGAAGTTTTGGAAATTTTGAAGTTTAGGTCATAAACACTTAGAAATTTTTCTAAGTGTTTTAACCTAGTTTTCTTCCAACTTTGGCCTCATTTTTCACAAATTTCCCAAAGGATTCTGAAGAAGACATAAACTAATGATTTAAAGTAGATGTTTAGGGCTTTCCAAATTGTGTTCAACCTTCTCAAAATTCAATTTGAGCTAAGAGTTATGCTTGTTCAAAGTTGGCCTCATGAAGTGAAATTATAGGTCATGCATCATTTTGGAACTTTGAAGTTTTGTGCACATGACCTCAAATACAGATGCTACATGACCCATAATACATCTGCAAACATGCCATTCATTCATTTTCACCATGCCATAAGAATTGAAGAAGATTCTAAAAACAAGAACATGTGATTATGTAATGATTACATTTGTGAATTTATGGCAAATTGATGAATCACCCAAGGAATCTTCTCACCAACCAATTAGAGCTCATTTCTGGCTCAGAATTGTCCCCTAAGATTAAACAAAATCGAGGGCTAGGGGATTGATCAAATGGAATCAAAATTCTCATCATTGCATAAGAGATACTTGCAAACTTCCTTCATGGCTAAGAAAGCAAATCAACTTCACTAAGGAAGCTCACTCCTCTGCAGCTATACTGATCCATTTGCCTATAAATACAGATGCATTCCTCATTCAAAAACACACCAAAGCAACCATATTACTTGCTTTCTCTTTCTCTTCTCTTGTTCATTGTTTTTCAAAGTTCTTTGGCAAGAAGAATCGATTTCTTCAAACCAGAGCTTATCTTTGGGAAGTGAGCATTCCAACATCTCAAGGGAGGTCATTTGAGGTGATCCAAGCACCTGGATCATTTCTGTAGGTGGAGGAACACCATTGTTGCTCTCACTTTGGAGCATCTGCAGTTGGAGGTCCATGGAGTGATTCAGAAGGTTTCAAGGCAAGCCAATCATCCAGACACACTCCTCAGGTCATAGTGAAGCTAACCAGATGGCTGCAGCTCATCTGTAACTCGAGAATCAACACCCTCCATGTTCACTTGAAGCTGAAATCGAGGGAGGTCCATAGAACAATTCAGGAGGTTTGAGGTCATTACAAGCATTCAGTTAGCATCACTGAGCCACAAGGAAGCTTTTGGGATCATTCATACAAGCCCAGTTGCTCTCTATCATCCTCACGATCTCCATTTTCAGAGGTAAGTTTCTGAACTCCACCTCTTTAATTTAAGCACTCTTTATGATATAGCTCGATTCTATCTTGTTCAGCATCATCAGAGGATTGAAAACCCTCTATCATCATTCATTTATTCAGCTTGTGCATCATTTAATTTTAAAATTAGGGTTTATGTGTTCTTCGTGTTCATGATGAAATTCGTTAGTTACACTTAGAATAAATGAATTTTGAGCCCATGATCATGTTCCTTGTCCAAAAACGAGTGAGATTGATGTTTACATCATGCCATTTAGTTGAGAAACCAGAGAGTTAGGAATTTGAAAATCTGAAGCTCGAGGAAGAAGATGAACATGGCGCGCGTAAAATTTGAATTTCCTGGCTTATCTGAAAATATAATATATTGAGTGTATATAGTTAACAAGCTGCGCGCGCAGCTCAGTTGGTTAAGTTTTGAAATGTGATCATGAAGGGCGTGGGTTCGAACCTCTCTAGGGCCAAACCAATTTTTTAGCACCCATTTTCATTCCCTTTTTTTACAAACTTCACACAATTAATTCACCTATCAAATTAATTTATTTTCACTTCATTTTTCACACACTTGTCATTTAATATACCTATTTGGTGAATAATAAAAAAAATCATAAAAATATTATTTATTTCATATATTTTTATTAGGTTTAAAATAGTATGTTTTAGGTGTTTTCTTAAATACTTTAATACATATTTTCACTTTGTTTTAACCTAAATTATTTTGTAAATAAAGTTTATGATAAAACCCTAATTGTTTAGGTCTTAATTAAGTAAAAAATCTTTATTTTTACTTTAATTAAGTTGACTTTTGTCAGTTCTCAAAACTGTTTTCAATCTCCGAATAAATCGAATAATTAGGGTTTTCAAACAACAAAACCTTGTATCATTACAAATCATTTTCAAATTGCTTTTATCACCAGTACTGTAAAGTACTGGGCCTCTAATAGAGTGTAAGTCCCAAACACCTTCTCTTCTTAGCTTGTTTTCAAAACTGTATTTTCAAAATCTTCTTTCTATTTTCAAAACATTCTTCTGGTATTTGAAGGGCATTATTCCCGGTGAAACTCTTCAGATACCTATGTGACCTTTGTCCATCTTCACTTCTTCTGTTTTCAAAAACCATTAACTGTTTATCATAAATATTCAACTATTATCAACAAAACAACAAAAATACTGTTGAGGCTCTGTACATACTTCTTCAATGGCCTCCACTCCATCCAGGTTAGGCTTTACAAGCTTTCAATTTACAGTCTTTATTTAAATTACTGTCAAATATAAACTGTGCATATATTAGTTTAGAACTGCGTTTGAGTATAAACCTTAGGACAGTTAAACTATATATATATTATAGGAATATGACCTAGGATTGAGAATGTCTTCCCGGTGAAGGCTCTTTCCTAATTAGAGATCTGTAGTTCAAACCCCCAAGATGAATTATTCCCGGTGAAACATCTTGGCAAAAACCTTAGAATCCAAATAATAGGACACATCCACCCAAAGAGGAATTATTCCCGGTGAAACCTCTTACCCATTTGCTTAGAGCCAAAATAAGTTCAAAACTACATAGCTTTCTCTTGTGCTATAACAAGGACCCTCGATTAGCCTCCTCTTGGGCTTTGTACAAGGACCCACAGGCTTCTTAAAAGCATTTCCAGCTTCCTCTTGAGCTTGTATACAAGGACCCATCAGGTTTCTTATAAACATAGGAATAGGTCTTTAGCCACCTTTTAGCCTACCCTGGTGAGTTTCTTCCAATTTAAACCAGACTTTAAACAAGCTAAGTTTGTCTCAATTTCACATTGAGTACACTTTTGGAATGAGAGACATGGACAGTCTCTATCACCCTTATCTCCATCAATCTTCCTTAGCAGAGTCTAGGATCTATGTTTATTTTCTCCTCAGCATGTGTCAGCCTTCATCTTGGGCTTTAAACAAGAAGTCTCCATTAGATAATCTTTCTGCCATCCATTTCAATCATAAATCCCCTGGAAAGGGTTAGCCTCCAAACATCTGTCTAAAAATGTCAAAACCCCTGGAAAGGGTTAGCCTCCAAACATCTGTCTAAAAATGTCAAAACCCCTGGAAAGGGTTAGCCTCCAAAATTAATAGTAAAGATTTCATTCTCTTAGGAGATAATTTCCCCAAAAGAGTCAAAACCCCTGGAAAGGGTCAGCCTCCAAAAAACATGATAAAGTCAGTCTTTTAACAGACAAATTCACCAGCTGAGTCAAAATCCCTGGAAAGGGTTAGCTTCCAAAGGAAAAACAGTCTTTTAATAAATAAAACCTCTTCAGTAGAGTCAAAACCAACAAAAACAATTAGCCTCAACCTTGGGCTTCATACAAGGCACCCAAACAATAAAACTCCCCTGTTAAGAGTCAGCCTCAACCTTGGGCATTGTACAAGGCAGATAATAGAGTCTCCCCAGTGAGTCCTTCATCACTCAGTAGCCACAACCTTGGGCTTTGTACAAGGCAGATAAACCATATCTTTCATGTGTCAAAGATTCCTAACACTTAGGATCTTTCCCCATATAGTCATCCATACTTAATTCATTTAAGAGTCCGCCACAACCTTGGGCTTTGTACAAGGCAGAAAATAATGTTTTCCCCTAACTAGAGTTAGCCACAACCTTGGGCTTTGTACAAGGCACATAAAATAGAGTCATTCAATTATCCTCAACAGTTAGCCACAACCTTGGGCTTTGTACAAGGCACACAAATAGAGTCTCCCTAAGTAGAGTCAGCCTCAATTCTGGGCTTTGTACAGAACACTAAAATACCCTGTAATTAATCCCCAATGGAGTCATCTCCCAGAGTCAATAATTAATTAATCAATCAAAAAGCCTCAAGCTTGGGCCTCATACAAGCCAGCTAAAGCCAAATCTTTTATACAGTAGATAGACATAGCTTATCTCTATAGAGAGATATTTTTACTACTCTACCACATTCAAACAAACAAACATTCAATTTCAATTTTAATCAAGTCTCCCATTTAGGATTTTGAAAGGCATGAGCTGGCAGTAAAACCCAGACATGTGGTAACTTTCCCTAATTTGGATGAGCATCTTTCTTTCATTTAAGAGGCATTTGACTGGTATACTTGCACATACACAAGTAAGGTCCCCCTCTTGAATGAAATGAATTCAGTTATTCTGTCACTCCTTTAAATGTTTGTGGTAGAATAGTACAAATACCTCTCTGTAGAGATAATTTCATGTCTCTTTACTGTAAACAGAGATTTAATTCAAAGCTTCAACCTTGAGCTTCGAGCAAGGCACCAAAAAAAAAACAATTAATTTCCCTAGTTAGTTCCCCGAACTACATTAAGCTCTGACTTCCACTAGGGATATGTAGGCATGAGGTTCACAAGGAATCTCAGCGAGCTAATAAAATACCAAAAATAGTCAGTTTGTCTGTCTGTCTGTCTTTTAAAATCAATTCAATTCTCTCTCCTAATACAAAGGAGAAACTTTCCCAATCATTAGCAATAAACACAAACACAATGACACAGAGAAGGTTCCTGTAGAGTACTACAGATATGTAGGGTGTTTAAACACTTCCCTATGTATAACCGACCTCCCGGACTCCAGAATTTCTAGTCTAGGTGTAAATCCCCACACTTAGCAAACTCCTAGGGTTTAGTTGAGATCTTTTTTCCCCTTTCCTACTCGTAGGACAAATAAGAAAGTTCGTGTGATATCGTAGGAAGAACTGAAACAAAATTCATCCCACCACGGGTGCATTCTCCTTCCAAATTTCGCGTGAAGGGTTTAGCGTGCCGTCCTCCCAAGTGAAACGGGGAGGTAAAGAAAACGACCACCACACAGAGGTATGGCCCGAGAAAAAACGGAGGTCCACAGAACTAGCGACTCTGCTGGGGAGATACTTTCAAAAACAAAATGTTTTCAAAAGGGGTTACCTTAAGAGAATAGATCACTTCGATGTTTTCAATTGTTTGACTTGATTGCTCTATTTTTCAAAGGTTTGTTTGGGTATTTTGCTTGTGTGAAAGATTCTAATCCGAATCTCGAGATACCTTAAGTATATGACAATAGACCAAGGAAACTGTACGGCATGTACCGATACGGTTGATCTGGTAGTCATCGTTAGTGCAATACTTTGGTTTATACTGATGTCCCTTGAAAACGATCAAGGAGTATATTAGGCTTCCGAAATGTCATTAAACACTAATTTTTCTTAGAACCTTTTTAGTTGAACTTGACTTGTGGCCTATTAAGTGGCTAGCTTTGAAATTGATCGAAGTTAGTTATCCTCGAGGAATATTTTGATCGGCCGCTCGAGCGCCGTATTGAGATGTTACTTCCAAGGATCATAGAACCCGAATACTAATCTAGGACAGGTTTTAACCAACTCAACTTCAGTGGGGAGGGTATCACCTATCAGCTCCATGCAAGCCTTTAAACCTAAGGCTATTGTTTGATTTGTCTTTGTGTGCCACATGTTTGCATCATAAGCATATCATTTCTGCACCAAACACTTCAAGGATCAAAGAGTTTACCTTTGTTTTTGCAGGTAATGGCTCCCGCCACCCGAGATTACATCCGAATCAACATCTCAACGGTACCATCTGAACTAAAAGACTTAGTGTCAGAATTCCCCAGGAATGTTCAATTCACCGAAAGGCATGGTCACCTACTCCATTTGGTTACCTCAAAATTTGAAGAAGACATGATACGGGTCCTGTTCCAGTTCTTTGACCCTGAACATCATTGCTTTACCTTTCCTGATTACCAGTTAGTACCCACTTTGGAAGAGTTCTCTGAACTAATTGGATTGCCTGTTCGAAATCAATTACCTTTCACTGGTTTAGAAAGGATTCCAAAACCTGAAGTCATTGCTGCTGCTTTACATCTGCGAAAATCAGAAATCGAGTCCAATTGGGAAACAAAGAGTGGAGTTAAGGGTTTGCTTGCCAAGTTCTTATTGGAAAAGGCTCAACTACTGCTAGAAAACAAAAGTTATCCAGCTTTTGAGGAGGTTATGGCCCTTTTGATCTATGGGTTGGTTTTATTCCCAAATCCCGACCAGTTCATAAGTGTACACATCATCAACCTTTTCCTAATCCGTAACCCGGTACCAACATTGCTGGGAGACATTCTACATTCTCTACACACTCGTACCATGAAGAAACGAGGAACTCTCATGTGCTGTATACCACTACTGGCTAGGTGGCTTACATTTCGTCTTCCCCGATCAGTGTTGAGAAATGAACAAAGAATGCAATGGTCTCGCAGGATTATGTCTTTGTCTCATTCAGATATCCGGTGGAACAACTTCTTTCAAAGAGACATTACTATCATTGATCATTGTGGAGAGTACCCTAATGTGCCACTCCTTGGCATCAGAGGAGGCATCACTTACAATCCCTCTTTAGCTCTACGCCAATTCGGATATGCAAGGAGCAACGGTCCTCATGACATGATTATCCGTGGCATTGTGTTTGATTACGAGAATGATTCTCATAGACACCGACGAAGGTTCATACATGCATGGGACAGTGTCTATAGAATAGAAAGCAAAACTCTGGGGCAATGGAATTCTATCCCTATGGAACCTTACCTCAGATGGGTCCGTACTCATGCTCAGAAACTCCTTATGCCATATCCCGCTGCTCTACCAGTGACCATTGAGCCAGAGGTCGAAGGATATGAACCTCAAGTTATTCTACACCCGGATATGCCAACTGACCTAGAAGAGTTGGAAAAATCTTGGGTTCAACTCAAAGAGGAAAGAGACACCTTCAAAGCATACTGTCAGGACTATGAGAGAAGGATATTGGAGCTCACCGGACAGCTTCAAGAAGAACAGCAGATCAACACATTCCTGGGGGCAAAGAGAAAGCGTCCACGGGAGACCTGAAGGATCATTTATTTTATTTCTGTCTTGTAAGCCCAAATGAGGCAAAGAAAAAAGAAGCAAAAAAAAAAGAAATAAATTGATTAACTAACGTTTGTTTCTTCTTTAACAAATCTAAACTCTAAGATCCTTGAAACATTGCACACACATTTCATTTCATGCATTGCATACATTGCATTCATATACATTGCGTATACATTTCATACATTTGCATATACATTGCATCCAGTCATACACATTGCATAGCAGGTTCTCATGACGGATTTCTCATCTCCTCGCTGTTTATTTCAGTCAGAAGAGATGGAATCCGAGACAAGCATCAAGAATCTCGAAGCACAGAATGCCCAAGTTCAAGTGGCAATTCTGGAACTGGCAAAGGGGCAGCAAGAACTGAAAGCCCTGATAATCAAGAAGAAAAAGAAGCCCAAAGGATCTGTAGGCGTGAGTCACCTGAAAAGGAAGATCAAAATCCCAGTCAAAAAGTTCAAAAAGCCACCGATCCCTGAAACACTCGGTGATGGTGAACAAGAAGACAATCAAAGCAACCAGGGTTCTGCTAAACCCTCTCTCTCTTCAAATGAAGAAAATGATCATTCTGGGGACGAACCGGATGATGACAAATACCAACAGCTGGAAGACTGTATGAAAGCTATGGAGATACAAAAAGTACCTGGCTTAGATTTCAATGATCTGGGGCTCATCTCGGATGTTGTTATCCCTCCAAAATTCAAAGTTCCTATCTTTGCAAAATATGATGGAGTTTCTTGCCCGAAACTACATCTGAGATCCTATGTGAGGAAGATACAACCTCATACAACAGATAACAAATTGTGGATTCACTTCTTCCAAGAAAGTCTGTCGGGTACACAACTCGAGTGGTACTACCAGCTGGAAAATACCAAGGTTCATACTTGGGAAGAATTAGCTGCTGCTTTTTACAAACAGTGCCAATACAATGCTGATCTTACGCCAACCCGTACTCAACTAAGGGGCATGTCTATGGGACCAAAAGAAAGTTTCAAAGGATATGCACAAAAGTGGAGAGATATGGCTGGAAGGGTTCAACCACCCTTATCTGATCGCGAACTAGTCGACATGTTCATGGGCACTTTAACTGGCCCTTTCTATAGTCATTTGCTGGGCAGCTCATCATCAGGTTTCACTGACCTGATACTGACCGGAGAACGTGTCGAAAGTGGCATTTAAAATGGAAAAATTCAAATAGGTTCCTCCTCTGGTACTACAAAAAGGCCCATCAGCGGGAGGAATGAGGTCAATGCAACACAAATTCAGAAAAGTCGCAAAAGTGAGCAGCATCAATCTGTAGGGGCAGTTCTGATCTCCGCATCTGCACCTCAAAAAGATCAACAGCCAAAATATACGCATCGACCAGATGCACCAAGAAGAAATTTCACCAGAATCAACATGCCAATCTCTCAGGCATTGCAGCACTTGCTAAAAGCAGATCTGATCACATTAAAAGGTCCTCCAAAGAATGTCAACACTTCCTCTCCGAATTATCGCCCTGATGCAACATGTGCCTACCACTCAAACTTTCCAGGACATGACGCAGATCACTGCTGGGCCCTGAAAAACAAAATACAAGATATGATAGATGCTGGGGAAATTGAGTTCGATCCTCCAGAAACTCCAAATGTCATCACAGCACCTATGCCAAAGCATGACAAAACTGTTAACGCTATCCTGGACACTGTCTACATCTATGATGTGAACGAATTATCAACTCCACTCTGCGAAGTCAAAGGAAAGCTAATCCGAGCTGGTTACTTCCCAGGATGTGACCCCGACTGCTTTTACTGCTCCTGCCTGCCCAATGATTGTGAAAATCTGAGGATGGGAATTCAAAAATGGATGGATCGCCGTATCATTATGTTTGAAAGGCTCCCTTCTATGGACGTGCTGTGCGAAGTCTTTACAAACGGGATGAGAATAGAGGATGCCTCAATGATCTCCAGCTTAAAATCTCTGCCAAGGCTCCATTCAAAATTTCTGCTACACTCAAAGTGGCATCAGTAGTCATTGCTAGTCCAACTCCATTTCCATACTCCTCAGACAAAGCTGTCCCATGGGGATACGACACTAATATTTACGTTCATGGAGTTAAGCAGGGTACCTCGACTGAAGAGACCGCAAAGTTAACTACTCCAACTGTGGGTAATATTGTGGGTACCAGCAAGATCACGAGAAGTGGAAGAATCTTTTCACCAGAAATTTCTCCAAATGTTGCTGCTGGTCCAGTCCGAGTCCCAGTTCCTAATCAAGATAACAGCGCTCGAGGCAAAGAGCCACAAGTTGAACAAGTTCAAACCCCGGTGGAGATCACTGCTGAGGATCCGTCAAAGCAAGAAATGGAGGAAATATTGAAAATCATCTGCAAGAGTGATTACAATATTGTTGAGCAACTGGGGCACACTGCTTCAAAAATCTCAATGCTATCTCTGCTAAAATATTCAGAAGCTCATGCCAAAGCTCTGATGAAGTTCCTTAAAGCTGCGCATGTGCCTCAGGAGATATCAGTCGACCAATTTGAGAATTGTGTTGCCAATCTAACCGTGAACAATGGTCTCGGTTTCTCTGATGTAGATCTAACCCCTGCTGGAAAAAATCACAACAAAGCCCTACATATCTCCATTGAATGTAATGGCACCACTCTATCTCATGTGCTGGTAGATAACGGTTCTTCTTTGAACGTGTTACCGAAAACAGTACTAGAAAAGCTTGACTTCGAAGGAATTGTGTTACAACCAAGTGATGTTGTGGTAAGAGCCTTTGACGGATCAACCAGAACAGTATACTGAAAAGTGAATCTCCCAATCAGAGTGGGTTCTCAAATCTTCGATTCTATCTTTTACGTAATGGAAATTCACCCAGCCTACTCCTGTTTACTTGGACGTCCTTGGATACATGGGGCAAACGCTGTAACTTCTACCCTGCATCAGAAGTTAAAATATCCAGTAAAAGGAAAGATTGTCACAGTCTATGGCGAAGAGGAATATGTGGTTAGTCACCTAAGCAATTCCAAATATGTCGAGTTGGAGGACGAATTCATCGAAACTCCATGCCAATCATTTGAGGTGGTCTCCCCAGATGTCTCTACCACCAAGCATATTCCTGCTACTCCAACTACAACTATGGCTTCTCTCAAAGATGCCAAAGCCGTGATTGAACAGGGTGATTGCACAGTATGGGGACAGCTTCCCGATATACCCTACAAGTCTGACAAGCTAGGTCTGGGCTATGATAGTAAAAATCAAAAGAATGATCAAGGTCCTCGTTCTGGAGGATTAATGTCACACTTCGTCAGCCAAGAAGTAAACGCTATTGAAGATGAAGGAGTGTTCTTGAACCATATCATTCAGCCATATCCAGATGAGATTCCACCCATTTCCATGGGAATGTGGGATGCTGTGGGAGAACCAAACGACGGGTATAATTATCAGTATGCCGCACCTCGGAATTCCTATATTGCTATGGAAGACCTTACCCCGACTGGGTGGGGTGATCAAATTGGAAATGAAGAAAGTTTCACAAGTCCCTTCACTGAGCAATATCAAAATCCACCCAAAGAAGTATGGGACACGCTAGGAGAACCCAGCGGCAAATATGACTATATGGTGAAATACTCCGCTCCTCCAAGCTCACAAATTGCTATGAAGGACATTGTCCCAACTGGATGGGATGAACATTACGATGACAATTTCGCTTTCGAAGAAGCCAGGGAAATACCAAATAACGAGGGTTGCTTTCTATCAGCATACACTCCTCATCAGGATGCACAATTCTCTATTCAAAGCATCATCCCGACTGCATGGGACGGCCTTATCGAGCACCATGCTCAGCCAACAGAGATATCTCAGCCTGGGCTCTCGTATCCAGCAGAGTATATCCCTTATCCCGAAGGATCACCGGCTCATTTTCCCACTAATGAAATCAATGCTGTGGAAGATGAAGAAGACAACTGCAACTGGAACAGCTGGATACTCCCTGCTCACAACAGTGGATTGAACAACTGGAAAGCTGAGGATGTGATTTTCTTTGACCAGGAGTAAATGCCATTTCCTGTTTTCTTTGTGTATATTGTGCAAAGATAAAAGTGGTTCCTGAACAATCGAACCATGAGCCTGAAAGCCGTGTGCCTTGCCCAAAGCACACTGGTCCTTCTATAAGGGCTTATCATATCATGATCATGTGCATTCGATAAGATCATGGGACGCTTGCATATTTAAATTTTGTGATCCTTTTTCTTTCTTTCTTCGCTTTCAAATAGCTATGTTTTTATTCACACACACTCACATAATTAACATGCAGATTCACATACACTCTGGATCCAGTCAACAACGATTCTGCTATTGCCCGTCATGACTTTGAAAGTCCGACCTACCAAACTGAGGACGAAAGTGAGGAAGATTGTGAAGTGCCAAGAGAACTTGCAAGGCTGCTAGAACAAGAAGACATGGCCATACAGCCTCACGAGGAGCCAATTGAGGTCATCAACTTGGGCAGCAACGAAGAAAAGAAAGAAGTCAAAATAGGGGCTGATTTAGAACACAGCATCAAGCAAAGACTGATTCAAATACTGCGAGACTATGTCGAGATATTCGCATGGTCCTATGAAGATATGCCAGGCCTTGACACGGACATTGTAGTTCATCGCCTGCCAATCAAAGAAGGTAGCATTCCAGTCAAACAGAAACTACGAAGGAGTAGGCCTGATATGTCAAAAAAAGATCAAAGACGAGGTTGAAAAACAGTTCAATGCCGGATTCCTAAAAGTTGTAAGTTATCCTCCTTGGATAGCTAACATCATGCCTGTACCTAAAAAAGACGGGAAAGTCAGAATGTGCGTGGACTACAGAGATCTGAACCGGGCAAGCCCCAAAGATGATTTCCCTTTACCACACATCGATGTACTGGTTGACAATACCGCACAATGCAAGGTATTCTCCTTTATGGACGGATTCTCAGGGTACAATCAAATCAAGATGGCACCCGAAGACATGGAAAAAACAACCTTCACAACACCCTGGGGAACCTTTTGTTACAAAGTAATGCCCTTTGGTCTGAAGAACGCAGGAGCAACCTATCAACGTGCAATGGTAGCGCTATTTCATGATATGATTCATCAAGAAATAGAGGTGTATGTCGATGACATGATTGCAAAATCCAACACCGAGGAAGAACATCTGGGTCATTTACACAAGTTGTTTGACAGACTCAAGAAATACAAGTTGCGACTGAACCCAAATAAGTGTACCTTTGGAGTAAGATCCGGCAAACTCTTAGGTTTCATCGTCAGCAGCAAAGGTATTGAGGTTGATCCCGCCAAGGTCAAAGCCATTCAAGAAATGCCTATACCTCGTACCGAGAAACAAGTCAGAGGATTCTTGGGACGTCTAAATTACATCGCCCGATTTATTGCCCACATGACTACTACTTGTGTGCCGATCTTCAAACTGTTGAAGAAAGATCAAGTGGAAAGGTGGAATGACAAATGCCAGTTAGCCTTTGACAAAATCAAAGAATATCTCCAAAAACCTCCAATCTTGTTGCCACCTGTGGAAGGCAGACCTCTGATAATGTACCTAACTGTGTTAGAAGACTCAATGGGGTGTGTACTAGGACAACATGACGAATCCGGCCGAAAGGAGCACGCAATCTACTATCTTAGCAAAAAGTTTGCCGATTGTGAAACAAGATACTCACTACTCGAAAAAACTTGTTGTGCCTTAGCTTGGGCGGCTCGCCGACTAAGACAGTACATGCTAAATCACACCACTTTCCTAATCTCCAAGATGGATCCCATCAAATACGTGTTCGAAAAACCTGCTCTCTCTGGAAGAATAGCGAGATGGCAAATGATCTTAACAGAATATGACATTCAATACACTTCACAAAAAGCAATCAAAGGAAGTGTGGTAGCTGATCATCTGGCTCATCAAGCAGTGGATGATTATCAAGCATTGAACTTTGACTTCCCAGACGAGGACATTATGCTAGTCAATGACTACAAACAACCAGGACCAGAAGAAGGACCCGAGCCAGGATCCCGGTGGACCATGGTTTTTGACGGAGCTTCTAATGCACTTGGCAATGGCATCGGAGCTGTGATCATTTCCCCCGCAGGAGGTTATACACCATTCACTGCCAGGTTATGCTTCAATTGCACTAACAATATAGCCGAATACGAAGCATGTATTCTGGGTCTCAAAGCTGCAATCGATCTAAGAATCAAATTCCTGGAAGTCTACGGAGACTCGGCCTTGGTAATCTACCAAGTCAAAGGGGAATGGGACACGAAGCACCCAAATCTAATTCCTTACAAAGAATATGTGCTGAGTTTGATTCCTTACTTCGAAGAAATCACTTTCGAACACATCCCACGCTAGGAAAATCAACTAGTTGATGCTTTAGCTACCATGTCATCCATGTTCAAAGTCAGGTGGGACAACGAGGCGCCTATGATCACCATCTACAGGCAAGATGAACCATCCTATTGCAATGAGATCAATACCGAAGGAACCGAGGAAAAACCATGGTTCCATGAAGTAAAAAGATATCTCGAAGCTCAGGAGTACCCTGAAGGGGCATCCATTAACGACAGAAAGTTTCTAAGGAGATTTGCTGCCAAATTCTTTCTAAGCAATGGAACCCTATACAAACGCAACCATGACTCGACTTTACTTCGCTATGTAAACAAGAAGGAAGCAGAACAGATCATGGAAGAAATACACAATGGTGCCTTCGGTACTCATTCCAGTGGACATACAATGGCTAAAAAGATCCTGAGAGCAGGTTATTACTGGTCTACCATGGAAACAGACTGCCATCATCACTCCCGAACATGTCACAAATGCCAGATATACGCTGACAAAGTACATGTACCTCCAGTTCCATTAAGCGTCCTGACGGCTCCTTGGCCTTTTGCAATGTGGGGTATTGATATGATTGGAGAAATCAAACCTACTGCCTCCAACGGACATCGCTTTATCCTGGTCGCTATTGACTACTTCACAAAGTGGGTAGAAGCAGCTTCATTTGCTTCTGTTACCAAGAATGTGGTGGCCCGGTTCATCAAATACAATCTCATTTGTCGGTACGGCATCCCTGAACGGATTATCACGGACAATGGCACAAATCTAAACAACAGAATGATTACTGAACTTTGCACACAGTTCAAGATCAAGCATCATAATTCCTCTCCATATCGACCAAAGATGAACGGCGCGGTGGAAGCTGCCAACAAGAACATCAAGAAAATCATACAAAAAATGACAGTAACCTACAAAGACTGGCATGAGATGTTGCCTTTTGCTCTTCATGGTTATCGCACATCTGCGCGTACTTCAATAGGGGCAACTCCATTTTCCTTAGTCTATGGTATGGAGGCAGTTCTTCCAATTGAAATTCAGATTCCTTCCCTAAGGATCATGAAAGAAGCCAATCTAGACGAAGACGATTGGATTCAAACACGGTTGGACCAGATAAATTTGATTGATGAGAAAAGGCTCGCAGCTATTTGTCACGGTCAGCTATACCAAAAGCGTATGATCAAAGCCTTCAACAAAAAAGTCAAAAGTCAAGCATACCAAACTGGTGGCTTGGTTGTCAAACGCATCATCTTACCACAAGGTGATCCCAGAGGCAAATGGACTCCCACCTACGAGGGACCATTCATAATCAAGAAAATATTCTCCGGCGGAGCCATGTTGCTTACCACCATGGATGGTGAGGATTTCCCACACCCGGTGAATGTTGACATAGTCAAAAAATACTTCGCTTAAAAAGAAAAAACAGCTCGCTAAGTTGAAAACCTGAAAGGGCAACTTAGGCAAAAAATGAGCGTCTCGGTGGATTGAAAACCCGAAAGGGCGGTCCAGGCAAAAATTAGAGACTAAACAAATATTATCCCGGTAGGCTGAAAACCTGAAAGGGCAGCCTAGGCAAAAGTTAGGGAATGAAGCATACAACTATGTTCCGTTCAGCTGCCTACTCACCATCAAGATTCAACACCTCAAAGACACCGATCAGTCCAATCACTTTCTTCCAACAAGTGAGGGATGAGATGCTCGAGGACAGATTGGCAATAGCAGAATTGAAACTTGACTGGATTGTTTTCACATAGCTATTTATCTTTATAAATATTTTCCAAAACTTTCTGACAGTTTCCTACTTCTAGGATTGTTGTCTCCCTGTGCTAACCAGCCTATCATGGCTCTTTTTCAAAAATCAATGCAGCTTAGGCTCAAAAATCACCATTTTCACTTTTTCTGTTTAAATACGTAAGCGTCCCAATGATAATTTTGAATGAACATGTGCATTTGAATATGATTGATGTTTACCAGGAAAAACAGGAATAGCATTCAGGAAATGTCCTAATTATCTGGACATCATCCCATCAGAAGAAAATCCCCAAGAGAAACGCATTTCTCAGCAAATTCCTCAAAAAGATTTTCTCTTCAAAAGAAGTCTTATCCCCCAGCAGGGTTGTTCCAGATTACTATCTTCAGAAGGTGTGATCCCTGCACCCGGACTTGGTTAGATAGTGCATCGGAGGATTATGCATCTTCCTCATTTCCATTTGAAAGGGCATCAGAACTTCCAGCTACCTTTCATTCCCAAGAGATATTCAAAGATCCTTCAACAGAGTACCAGGGTTCTCAAAGAATTTCCCCAGCCGAGGGTACTCAAACAAAACAAAAGATCATCAACGATCACAATATAGTCATATCCAGATGACTGGCGGAAATTTATTTTCCCAAAATAGAAGCTCGACATCTCACATTCATACATCACATATTCATATTCATACATCATATTCATACATCATGCATCATGCGCATATTCATACACAACATAACATGCATATTTCTCTGGGAATATCATACATTACATGCATCATGAACATTGCACATTACTAACTTGATTTTTCAGGCAGACGGATATCTTCGACAAAGATGTTCTCAATCACATGCAGTGTTCACCTGAATTCCATGAACGGTTCTCTCAGATATAATCAAGCCGAAGATTCATTCTGATCACTTACCAACTCAAAAACAGACATCACAGATCTAAAGTTGATACCTCAGACGGTTCCTAGAACGATCTAATATTGCAGATCTAAAGCGATACCTCAGACGGTTCCAGAACGATCTAACGTTGCAGATCTAAAGCGATACCTCAGACGGTTCCAGAACGATCTAACATTGCAGATCTAAAGTTAATACCTCAGACGGTTCAAGAATGATCTAACATCAAAGATCTAAAGCGATACCTCAGACGGTTCCACAATGATCAACTTCCAAAATCTAAATCGGAAAAACTTTGGACAAGTTCCGTAACGATTATCTTCCAAGACTTAAAGCGGTAACCTTGGACGGTTCCGAAACAGTCAACACAAAGACTTTCAAATCCTTCATCAAGATATAATCAATGGATTCATTCTGATGAACAAACCATCAACACATTTACCAGGTGGCATCTGAAAGCCCATCTCAGGTAATGTTTCAATCTGCCAACAACATTTCGCAGACGACATTCAAATGCAACTTCCAACATCTCTTCTGATCAAGGTAAGTGCAAATTTCCAGGGCATCTAAATATTCAATCATCTTCTACCTTCAGATTTCAGACAATCTCTTCAGGTTTAAGAAGATTGAATAGGGGCAACTGTTATACCCCAAAATTTGCCCGCATCTTTTTTCAAGAAAACTCCAATCTGAAAATTAAAAGTCTCATATAATCATGGATTTTTATTTCAACAAATATCCTGATATATGAAATACTTAGTTTTCAGAATTTTTCTTACAGTATTTTGGCTTGCAGTTGAATTTATTCTTACGCAAACGCCAAATACTGTTTATTACTTCACACATGCTATTTATTTATTTACAGATAAATAGTACTGACACAATTGGTACAGAGTTAAATCTTTTTGCAGGCGCAGAATCAGGAAACTCAGACTGTACTGGTAACAAGTAGATTATTATTATCTTTTGTTTCCCACTAATTTAGTACTATATTCCATTATTTTCAAAAATCTTTTCAAATCTCTTTTTCAAAAATCAAATCCTAACTTTATTCTCCACATCTCTCTTTTTCCCAACACTATCATACACTTTCTTTCAAATCTTACTTCCACTCAAATTTTCCTTTTGTACGGAATCACATCATTCCCCAACGTCTCTATCCTTCTTTCCATTCTATAAATACCTCTCATTTTCTTCCATAAAATCTCACATCAAATTCTAATTCATCTCTCAAATTTCCACTTCATAATCCATCCTTTCTTCTTCCCCGACAAAATGGCAAAGCGGTGGGAAACGTGTTTTCTTATGGTCATCACCATTGCTACGGTGATCATGTCTTTCTTCTGTCTACATAGCCCGGAACACTGTGGACCTGGGATGCTTATGCTCCCAATCATCTACATGTTACTATTTGTAGCATGGGTTATCAATCGTCATTCTTAAAATTTGCCGTATTTCTTATTTCTTAAATGTACCGTTTATTCGTACTGTTCAATATAGTATGTAATATTTGTACTGTCAGTATTAAATGGTGTACTATTTGTCATAATATTGCTTAATTACTCAGATAATATTTTGTGTGTTTTCTTCCAGTCAAATATTCATTTTTCTGTGCATTAAATGATTTTCAGGGTTATTATCGGTAATTTTGCCCGCATACAGTAAATATTAGTTATTTATTATGTCTGTGATTTTCTAACAAGTCATGTAAATAAACTTTTATTTTTCACAAAAAAAACAAAAGCAAAAACAACAAAAAAAGAAAATTAACTTTGACTGTTGATTTTTCACTCTAACTGCTACACCAATACCTGGACAGTCAGTTGACAGCCAAACTGCTGGCAGTACAATTCTCAGTGTTTTGTACCATCAATCAAATCAATCTTTCACAATTCAAAATTCCAAGATTTTTGTTCTAGAAGTCTTCTGAATATCACGCGATTAGCAGAGACTCAACACTGCACAAAAATCAGGTACGCTTAACTGTCTCCTACATAAACAGTCCCTGACTAGGGTTTTCTTGTTTTTACAGGAGAAACAAGTTTTTGAGAGATCAAATGGATTTCATGCACATCCATATATCTCAAAGTACCATCATACAAATTTTCAAACTTCAATTCACTCAGACGCACCGTCAGCAGCTCAAACAGTCAACAGACGACCCGTTTGACCAAAAAAGTCAACAGACAGTCAAAAATGAAATTTTTTGTCAAAGTCCATATTTTGTCAAAGGATTCATCATTTTATCATTGGATGATCATAATTCATCAAGGAAAGATCAAAAATCAACAAAACCCTAAGATTAAAAATTAGGGTTTTTGCCTGAAAAGTCAACTCAACTTTGACTGATCATAACTCTCTCATCCTTCATCCAAAAAATTCAAACCAAAGCTCATTTTGAAGGAAATTCAATTATCTTTCAAATGCAATTGATCCCATGGTCATTGCATTCACCATTTGAAAAATATGATCAAAGACATTACAGGTCATTTTCAAAGTAAACAAAAAGACACTTTTTTCAAAAGGACACACAAGGAGCATCAAAAATCATTTTGACATGAGACCAAAGGCATTGGTTAGAGGACTCTTTGAGGTTTCCAAAAAGTGCAATATCTCCTTCATATGACAAAAATTGAGGGATTTACACCTTGTTGAAGTTGGCTAAATTTTGGGAAAATGCATGAAATCAACATTGCTCAAAAATGTATTTTTTCCAAATGGGGCCAAGTTTTCATGGTTCAAACATCATTTCCATGATATTATGGGCCTCCCACGACCAAGACAAGGCCCACACCATTTTTATTCATTTTTTGCTTGATTTTATCTTATTTTAAGATTAAATAAAAAGTAAAAATGGAAGGATAATGGATGGCTTAATTTCTAAGCATGACTCATCAAGGGAATCAATTCAACTCTGCCCCAAGCCAAAGTACAGCAGAAGGAGGGTTGAAAGTCAAGCCATGGTAGCTTGAATGCAAAGCCATAAGTGTTGAAAAAGTCAAGAATTCAACAAAAGCACTTAATGCTTTTAGCTTAGTTCTTAAGCACTACAATGTCTATATAAGAGCTATAGAGCTTCAGTAACAAAGGAGACACGAATTGAGAACCATTCTATGCTTGTAAACACACTTGTATCAATTGCAAGCATTGAAACCTCAAGAACACACGCCTAGAACCCACGGTTTGTTCAAATCGAAACCCACCAAAATATAATCATACATGCATGTATAACAAGATGTAATTGCATATTTGTGTTTGGTTTGATGCTCTGGTCGTTTCTGGAGCTGGAATTGGGTTTTCATGGACGATTGAGACATGTGCCATTTTAGGGTTTTATGACCTCGAAACGGGGTTTTTCTATTAAGGCAAAATCAAAAGAAAATAAGGCCATGGTTGTGTTCAGTGGATCATTTACAGTCGATCCATGGTCTCATATGGTATTTATATTGCATATCTTGTGATTTTCAATTTGCAGGAGCTTTAGTGACGGAAAAAACCGTTGGTAAAGGCTTTACCTACGGTTGCAGAAATTTCAAATGAAGAAGATGAAACGTGGCAAGCTCTGGTTGGTCAGAACGCGCGCGCCAGCTTTTTCAAATTCTTTGGATCCTGTGCTACGCTGTCCACGCTTTTGCCATATGCCTCGTTTCAGTGACCACACGATCAATCCAGTCACTCCATCAAACGCACCAGATCATGCAACCACACCATAGACCACACTTATCCACCACACCTGATCGTATCCTTTTAAATTTTATTTCTATTTTAATTTCTTTACAAAATTAATTAAAAATAGTTTTAAAAATCTAAAAAATACACAAAAAATATTTTTAGACTTCTAAAATAATATATTATTTTCTGAAATAAAAACATTTTATTTTTCTTCAAAATTTCAATATTTTTCATAATTAATTAGTATATATTTATATATTTGCTTTTTAATTATTCTAACCAATCAAAAAATCATAAAAAAAATTGTTCTTTATGTTAAATATTGTTTATATATTATAAGCTAATTTTGTACATATTTTGAATAATTTTATTTTTAAGTTTTAATTATTTGTATAATTATTTGCATAATTATGTTTTAATTAGCTTAAATCAATTTCAAATCAATTTCAAAAATTCCAAAAAAAATTAGTTTTGTTTTAAAATTAATTGACAAATATTTTGTACATAATTTAAACTTAATTTCTAGGTTTAAATCTATTTTCATCTTTTCTCTTCATTTTAATTTAATTCATCATGCATTAATTATAATTAAAATCAATCATAAAAAAATCAAAGAAACATGCCTTTTATTTTTCTTGCAATTTAAATTCCTAGATAAATGTATAGGATGTCAAATTCATGTAAATAGGCTAGTTTACATTTCCTGCACAATCGATGTAATAGCGTAGATTTACTTTCCGCACTTTACATTTCCGCATTTTAATTTCCAGCAAATATAAACTGCGTGTATGTCAAAGATAAAATTGAACCGTTAGATCACTAACCTCAAAGATAAAATATCTGAATCCAATCACAATCACACTTGCACCTCTTAAGGTAAATCCCTTCTCATTCTTTTCAAAATCAAAGTCAAAATTCTACTGTTTCGAATACAAAATCGAACCTTTTGTTTATATCCGGTGAAAGGATAGATTTTTAAAGGAAATAGGATAAAGACCTTACAACTCAGGGTAGACCTCCTAGTTTGCTTGCTCCAATCAAAACAAACAAAATTCTCATACACTGCTGTTTTTCAAAACAAAACTTTCCAAAAAGACAATATTTTGTATACATCCAAACACGGATTATTACAAAGTTAACGTTCTTTTCAAAATATCTTTCGAAAGATAAACAAGCATTTTGTATACATCCACACACGGATCATTACAAAATTCAATTTACAAAAGTATTTGAAACCACATATGAGCATTCTAAAGCAATTGAAAAGTCATCGAAAAACAAGTGAGCTAAGCAAACTTAAGAGCCCATGGATAACCATGGATACAAAGGGTGCTAACACCTTCCCTTTGTATAACCTACCCCCTTACCCAGAATTTCTTAAAGGTCTTTTTTCTGTTTCTTTTATAAACCTTTCCTTAATTGGATAAAATAAAAGGTCGGTGGTGACTCTGTGAATTTTCAAAATGCGAAAGCAATAAGCGATAAAAAAGAGTCAGTTCACGTATCTCTCCCGCTCAGAGGTATGGCCCGAGAAAAAACGGAGGTCCACAGTTATGTTTTGAAATTAATTTAATAATTCTGTTTGTTTTGAATTAATTTTGAGGATTGGTGGTATTTGATGATGAGATGCTATTTTGATGATATATTTCGCTGTGTAAACATGAGGTTGATGAATTATGAAGGATTATTCCCTAGTAAATACATGACAGTGACAGATAATTGTTTATTTTATTATTAATTGTGGCACCTTTGGTTGCATGTACTCTGATTTAATTATTAATTGCCGCGGGGGTTTAGAAGGGTGTTACAGATTCCATTTGACAAGTTTCGATGAACCCAATATGTGCAGCAGTTTGAAATGATTTTCTCGACAGCAAGTTGTAACTAATGCTTCTGCATTTTCTATCCCATTTGTATTTTGTCACATGTAATTTAAACATATCTTTTGGTGTAATTTTCTCATGGTGAAATGTTAACTGGTTTTGAATTTTGTAACATATGAACTTTTGATTTCATGTTGTAATGGCTTTTTAATGTATTGGGACAATAACACTTTGTAACCTTGTAGACTCTCGATCTCAATGGACAAAATCCCTCACTTATTCAAAACAAATTTCTCTTTTAAATTGAACTTGAAGTCCCAAACTTCTTTGAAAAATGTCTTGCATAACGTTCCATGGTCATGGTGTGAATCCAAACAAAACGTTTGTCAACACCACCAAACTTTGAAATAATGACTCGAGTCTTGAAATTTGTGTATCAAAAAGCCATATGAATAAATCCTCCATCTTAGCAAGTTTGAATTAATTCCTGACAAATTGTATGCTTAAGAACTTTGGATCCAACCAATTAATCTTGAACA
The DNA here is from genome assembly GCF_029867415.1 of Vicia villosa. Classification (NCBI taxonomy): domain Eukaryota; kingdom Viridiplantae; phylum Streptophyta; class Magnoliopsida; order Fabales; family Fabaceae; genus Vicia; species Vicia villosa. The sequence continues at coordinate 1,335,340 of NC_081186.1, forward strand.
CCAAGTTGAATTGATGGAATAACTCGAATAGACTCTGAATTCAACTCATCTTGCATTCTTAATGATCCCTTAGCTTCGATCATCAATCTAATTCACCTCATATTACAAACAACGAGTCACAGGCAACTGAGGGAACAGACAATTGCCTTACTCATAATGATTTTATCATATTGATTCTTGTACTATGACTTCAGCTGCTGAATATAAGCACAAAGAAGTGAACCTCAAATTATGGTTCATGGGCACTCTGGTTGAAAAAAAACTCTCATAGATGAAGAAACTTTGATCCACATGGAACCTTTGTTGAGAAGATAAAACTGACATTGGCTGATCATTAAATGCCTGGGAACACAAACCTTATTTTTTAGGTTTAAAAGATCAAGGAAATAAACCCTAATCTAAGGCCATGGAGAACCTCAATTCAAACAAATCAACCTGGATCCATATGAAACCCTAGTTTCATCTATGACCTTGACCCTCTTCCAAGCTTATTGATTAATGATGCATGTCATGTTAAATGACCTAATGGAGAGATGCTTGTATCCTAATGGAGAGATGCATATACTGAATTATGACCTCAATGAAATATGTATATGAACGCAAGCCTTAAGCCGGTTTGAAAAAATATGTGGGCAAATTTTAGGGTGCAACATAAGGTTCGAAAGGCATGTGTGTAGATGGCGTGTCAAGTGGAATAAGAAGAAGTAAGAGGAGAAGGAACCCGAAAAAGGTCATTTGGGGGAGAAAATCTACTAAAGTCAAGTCTTTTTTAAGCCTAAGTAAGTCTGGCCCAGTAAGAAGGTTGGAAGGGAGGAAGCCTAAACTGATTATAAAAAATAGAAAATTGAAGAAGGTAGGGGAAACGAGGGATTTCAATAGTAGGATAGAATTTAGGGATAATGTGGAAAATAAAGGTGATAAAAGAGTTGAAAACATGGTTACTCAAGGGGAAGGAATATACCATGGAGAACCAATAACAAATTCAGATATAGCTTAAGGAAATAAAAGGTTTAAGGAAGATCCATTGAAGCTGGTGGCGGCAAAGGTGTGGGGGCGACGAGAGATTTAGGGGTGGAGGGGCAAGAGAAAAACGACGTTTATATCGAAGCTGTGAGAGTCTTGGAGAAAAGGGATCGGGCGGAATATATGAGAAAGCAGGCGGAATTAGAAGCGGCTGGATCATGAATATAGTCACCTTCAACATTAGGGGGTGGAAGCTCATTAAAAAGAAGATTCAAAGAAGTATTAATGAAAGGAGGAGCGGATTTTTGTTTTTTACAAGAGAAAAAAATAACGTGAATGACGGAGGAGGTGGCAAATTCTTTTTGGGGGATTCGGAGTTGTCTTGGTCAGCAATGGATTCTAGGGGGGCGTCGGGAGGGATGTTATTGTGTTGGAAGACGGATGTATTCATACCTTATTTTAGTTTCAGAGGGGAGAATTTCCTTGGAATCAAAGTTATGTTCAAAGGAAAGGATTGCTACTTTGTTAATGTTTACTCCTCTTGTAATATTGAATTGAAGAGAAGGTTGCGAGAACAATTGGTGAATCTGAAAAGAAAGTGGACGGATGGGGAATGGTGTGTTGCTGGTGTAGCAACCAGCCCTAAAAATTTATACATTTAGAGTCGCCACCTATTCTGAAGGGTGAATAGGAAACCCTATGCAGTTAAGAGATCGGGGTAAGATTATTATAATCAGGTCGAGGGAAGGTGTTAGGCACCCTCAACCCTTTCCTATGGCTTTGAATCTAAGGTAACAATTTTATGGCTAAAATTATTAAGGTTTAGTAGCTAAGGAAATGAATAGGGCGAAAATTGAGATTTGAACTGAATTGAAATTGTGGGGAGGGGGACTCGCCTTGGTTATCCAAGTGCCTACGTATCTCCTTATGGAGAATCAGAGTCAACGAAGTTCGGGCACAGGATTGTACGCCTTAGAATTAGTATGAGGTTGTTCGAAGGCTTTTTGAATGGCCTATCGTAGTTTGAATTTGATTTGAAAGGCATTTTGAATTGCCTGATTGAAAAGGATGAAAATCTGTAGTATCGTGGTTTAGTGTGTTTTAGATGATTCAGGCGTACAACCCTGATTTAATATGTCACCGTTAGATGCGATGATCAATGGATTTGATCAGTATAGCTAACGGATTAATGGGGCATTGCTGGTTACTCAGATCGATAGATTCGATCGTCGCGGGCAGCAAATTAAATGTATTTTAAATTATTTTTTTTTATCTCTCGTCTAATGTGACCAATAGCTTTAGTCGGGTCGAGGAGAGAATTAATTAAGGGTTGATGTTTCGTCAAATGGGCAATGGGATCGGGCAAACCCTAATCCTTACACCTTTATAGGGTTTTTGTGATTTAATATTAAAATTAGATTAATTAAGTTGAAATACTCGAAATAGTCGAATAATCGAGAATACAATCGGGAAAATAATTATTATAATCCTAATCCTAATTCTACCTTTATTTTTTAATCCTAATTTATAAATTAATTGATTAAATTAGACAAAAATTGTTTCATATTAAATCTATAATAAATCTAAATAGATAAAAAGGAAATACAAAAATATATATAAAACCTGGCTGGGATTGCATGTGACCATATTGGGTGCCTATGGTATGCACCTCATCTTTCTGGGCGTTAGATCAGGATCGTAGGAGATCCTGTGGCTGAGAAGCAAGGGCGTATGGTAAGCACGCGTGGAGGGCAAGCGCTGTATTTGCATCATTTAATTGAGAAAATAAAAATGTCTTGGCCAGGTATTGAACCTGGGCCCTCAAAGTCACACCCCTTCGCCTTTACCAGTCCTGCTTTGTCTTGTTAGTCATGTAACATATACATCAATTAAATTATATGTACAATAATGAGAAAACCTAGAAATTCCAAACAATGGTCAACGTGGGGCCCACGGTTACACACATAAGCCAATAGAATGGAGAAGAGAGGGAGATTCGTGTGTTGACCCTCCAATCAGCTTCCTGCGCGCGCAAACCAAAATGTTCACATTTTGAATAGGACAGTAGCCAGTTGCCACGCGTGGATCACCGGCCGGAACAAGTCAGCGACGCCGGAGACGAATCTGGTTGTCTTCTCCGATCCCCTTAAAACTCAACCTGCAAAAAACACGAAACAGAAGGCCAAGAGAGACCCTACCCCCCTAAATCGAGGGCTGCGAGTCCATTGGTGGACTCCTTTTGAGCTTATTCGGCCTGTACATGGAGATATAGGCAAAAGAACTTGGTTTGGTGCAACAATGGTGGACTATGATTTCCACGCGAAACCTCCTATTCAATCGGCCAGGATCACTCTAAAAGCTTACAAAAACTTGACCAAACGTTAGTGTGCCATGCAATACGATTAAATCATGAATTTAAAGGCTATGAAAACTCACCGATCGGTGCAAGCTTGGACGCATGATTCTGGGCGCTCTAAGGCTTCAAAACCGACTAGTGTGAGTCCATGGAAGACTCAGGAAGGGGATGCAACCACTGGAATAGAACCAACGTGGCTGTAATCAAAATTCTTGCTTGCCCTAGTTTGATAACTTGTAATTTATGAAACCCTAATGCTCTCTCGCCCCTTCTTCCTCCCCCTTCGTTCTGAATTCCTTTTCCCATATATATGAGTCTCTTTAGGGTTACTAATGGGCTTGGACTATTGAATTTTCCCTTGGAACTCTTTTGCATGAATATGCATGAGTTTTTTTCTCTTTTAATTTGGCTAAAACCCTCCCTCTCCCTTATGAACGAAAATTGGACCTACTTATGGTGTTGTTTGGGCCTTCATGTGATTAAAATAAGAATCAATGCAATTTACTCCATTTTGATATTTTTTCTTAATTTATTTGATATTTAAATGAATAAAAAAATCCAAATAAATAGTAAATAAAATTATAGACGGGTGAATATGGATTTAGAGGTCTCATACAATGTCATGACCATGTTTGAAGTGGAAATCTTAGGCCCCTTGACAAAGAGATCTAAATTTCTTCACTTAGGGTTTCATATCTTCCTTGAAATTTGGCCAACTTGTGCGCCTCGTATCTCCCTCAATCTTTGTCATATAACCATGTTCTAGGACTTTTTGGAAAGCTCAAAGAGTCCTCTAAATGGCCTTTTTGGTTTCATCTCCATTGAATATTCCATGTTTAAGTTATGAGCTTTGACCTAAAAGGTGTTTTACGTTGACTTTTAAAAGGACCTGTAATGTTTTTGTCCATATCTCCCAAATGGTTTATTTCTTGATTTTGGGCCCAACATCGAAGTTGTAGAGAATGAAATTTCCTTGAGAATAGGCTTTGGTTGGACAATTTCTGACAAACCATGTGAGAGTTATGACCAGTCAAAGTTGAGTTGACTTTTTAGTTAAAAAACCCTGATCTGAACCTTTGAGTAGGAGAGAGTGATTTGAGTTTAACCATTGAGCCTTGAACCCTTGAAGATGAAATAAGACGGGCAAATTTTGGGGTATGACAACTGCCCCTGTTCAATCTTCTTAAACCTGAAGAGTCAGATAGGCACGTCTGCCTATCGTGATCTAAAGGTAGAAGATGATTGAACACTGAAATGCCCTGAAATTTGCCTTGTTGGAAAGAAGTTTTGGAGGAGATGGGCTTACAGATGCCACCCGAGGTGAATACCATTTTTCAGAGTATGGAGCAAACGCTTTTGAAAGGGACCACTATGTTTTGGTTGTAGCACGGCCTAAAAAGGCAACCTGAGTTTTATGTAATGTTATGATGCATGCGATGTATGATGCAATGAGGTTCCCAAAATAAATGAGAGCCATGTATGTATATGCACTATGTATGAATGAGGTATGTTAGTTGAATGATGCATGATTGTTAGTTATGTTAATTGAAGTATGTTAGTAATTTTGAAAAAGAAAAAATAAAACCTTTGTTTGTTATTGATGATGTTTTGGAGAATATCACTGCCGAGGGACTCACGTGATAAACCCAATTGAAGAAACCTTTTGTAAAACCTTGTGCTCGAGCGTGAGAGAAAAGAACCATCCTGCTAAAGCCTGAGTCTTACATAGCAAGGACTTGTAAGGAGGATCACTCGTTATGATTCTAACAAGCTTACCTGCACCAATGGGATCCTTTGCTAGGGTTATAGCAAACTCACCTGCACCATTAGGATAATTTGCGAGAGTTATCGCAAACTCACCTGCACCATTAGGATTATTTGCTAGGGTTATAGCAAATTCACCCGCACCATTAGGATAATTTGCGAGGGTTATCGCAAACTCACCTGCACCATTAGGATTATTTGCGAGGGTTATCGCAAACTCACCTGCACCATTAGGATAATTTGCGAGGGTTATCGCAAACTCAGCTGCACCATTAGGATTATTTGCGAGGGTTATCGCAAACTCACTTGCACCATTAGGATAATTTGCGAGGGTTATCGCAAACTCACCTGCACCATTAGGATTATTTGCTAGGGTTATAGCAAACTCACCTGCACCATTAGGATTATTTGCGAGGGTTATCGCAAACTCACCTGCACCATTAGGATAATTTGCGGGGGTTATCGCAAACTCATCTGCACCATTAGGATAATTTGCTAGGGACTCACCTGCGCCATAGGAATTACCTGCCATGGTTTTGACAAGCGTACCTGCATAAGAGTAGATCATTTGCTATAGTTATAGCAAACTTACCTGTATTAAAGGAATTGCCTGCCATGGTTCTGACAAGCGTACCTGCATGAAAAAGATTCACGTGTTTGGAGACTCACGACTCGAGGGTCGGAGAAAGTAGCATGCCAAATATTCACGACTCGAGGGTCGGAAAGGAAATGATATGTTTAGAAAGTCACGACTCGAGGGTCGGACACTGGACTTTTGTAGTATGTGAATGCACTAGATGATATGCATATGCTAATGCGTATGTATGCTGATGCTGATGTCAATCCTAAGATTTTATCTCCTTATTGAATTTGCACCTACACCATGACTATGCTTATGCTGGCTTGGCAATGTTTATGTATGTGAATAATGCTTATGCTTATGTATATGTTGATTAATGTAACGAGTGGAACGAAGTAATGTTTTCTATAAGACTTCCTGAAAAGGTTTCTGGAATGGATATGAAAAATTTGTCTTAAAGAAGACTACCTGAAAAGGTTCTTAGAATGGATAGAAATTTGTCTTAAAGAAGACCACCTGGAAAGGCTGAAAGATGTCCTAAAAAGACTTCCTAAAAAGGTTCCTGGAAAGGACAATGAATGTCTTAGAAAAGACCACCTAAAAAAGTTCTTAGAATGCCTTAAAGAAGACTACCTGAAGAGGTTCCTAAAAAGGATGGCAATTTGTCTTAAAGAAGACCACCTGAGAAGATTCCTAGAAGGATCGTGCGATTTGTCTTAGAGAAGACTACCTGGAAAGGCTGAAAGATGTCTTAAAAAGACTGCCTAAAAAGGTTCCTGGAAAGGACAATGAATGTCTTAGAAAAGACTACCTAGAAAGGTTCTTAGAATGTCTTAAAGAAGACTACCTGAAGAGGTTCCTAGAAAGAATGATGAATGTCTTTAGAAAAGACTACCTAAAAAGGTTCTTAGAAAGAGAATTTCTTGAAGAAGACTACCTAAAAGGTTTTTTTTGGAAATGGCGATGATTGTCTTAGAGAAAATTAACTAGAAAGGTTCGTAGAAAAGGAATGTCTTAAAAAGACTACCTATAAAGGTTCTTAGAATGTCTTAAAGAGGACTACCTGAAAAGGTTCCTGAAAAGGATCGCAAGGTTTGTCTTAAAGAAGACTGTTTGAAAAGGTTCCTAGAAAGGATCGTAAGGTTTGTCTTAAAGAAGACAGCTTAAAAAAGGTGTGGTGTAATGTATCAACCAATGTATATAATGCATGATTTGCATGATGCTCTAACGATAGGTTGTTGGTAACCAAAGCGTATATAGTTCGCTGGAGTTGTAGGTTTGTTTGATAAGGTGGGTTGTAATGCTAGCGCGACTTCCCAATACCAGTTTGTTTTGAATTTTGAAGATCGTGAGAAATATTTGTTCAAGGTTGTAAAGTATGAAGATGTCTCTTCCTTTTGTCTGTGCGCCTTGCCCCAGTTTGACTCTTTTTTTTTTGAAACACTCCACTCCTTTAACCTTTTGAGGTTCTCCACACCTTTAACCTTTGGAGATTCTCCATGCCTTATGGATTTAATATCCAGTGTCCCAATGTTTAGTGGAGAAAAGGTGCCTATGATTTCCAAGACGTGAAGGAAGTGCCCAGAGAAATAACCTTGTCATATGCTTCGACGTTTAGATTAAAGGGTATGCCCTTGATCTCCAGGATATGAAGGGCTATCATAGTGTTGTATCCTTTCGAATTTATCCCATGCTTGACATGCCCCTGATTGCTTCGAGGTGTGCCCTAAGTCGATTGAACCTTAAGATGAATGCTTGCATGCCCCTGTGATCTTTGAAATTTTGCCCCTATTTAGGAGAACCCCCTAGATGTGGTTCCCCCCCCCCCATTCCAGAGTCTTTATTAGAAATGATTGCCATTGATTAACCCATTTCGAGATCTCCTCGATGCTAAGTGTATATTCGTAGATGACGTTGTACCCTTTGAGAAGTAACTCCAATGCGATGTGTATGCAAGTTTTGAAATCGAAGTCCGTTATGAATTAGGACTGGATGTTTTTAGAAATGAATGCTTGAAGAACCGTAGTGATTTAGGGATAGTTTTAACAAACATAGGAGTCAGTATAACAAAATCCTGCTTAATATGCTTTCGTAGTTATCCTTGCCTCAATTAGGACTTTTGAATGTTGTAACTTGGCCTGGTTCATGTTTTAAGAAACAATGGATATAAGGCTCAAAATTTTACTTATCCCACCCCTTTCTCCTTGATAATCTCCAGATCCTAAAAATTCGCCTAATCCAATGGATGCGCTTTGTTTGCAAGAGAATCGCTTCAGTTTTGATGTTGAGTAGAAGCCTTAGTAGAGATCCAGGCACTGATGAAAATGTTGTAGAGATCCAAGCATTGATGAGAAGCTTCGATGATTTGGCAGTCACAAGATTGTACTTTGTATTTTGCTTTTGTTTTTCTTCTATCCCTTATTTTTGCATGAGCCAATTCTTTTGAATTTGATTCATCGAGATGCCCTAATTTTTGCCTAAGTCGTTTTTGTTTTCTTTCATGAAAATTTTCCATTTTGACTTAGCGGGCGCTTTCCACCTTTTTGTTTTGAATGCTCCTTTGGAAATATTGATCCTTGGATTTTGAATATTATGACTGCCATGTTGACTTTGATTTGTAAGCTTCGATTTTGATACTTCCTCGATCTTGAATGATGTATTGAGGAAGAAGATGTTGTGAATGTTATCTCCATTGCTTCCTCAATCTTGGATGAATGCGAGGAAGAATATATGCTTGAACCTTTGCTTGAATCCTTGCTTGGATTGATTGATTCTCTTGACAACCAAAATACACCATTGAATTAGTCAAAATCTACCCTGACCCTGGTTGAAATCAAGGTTTATTTGAAAAGTAGAAACAAACTCCAACTCCTGGCTCGAGGGGTGACGAGGGATTAACATCCTTATATCTCCACTGTTTGGGAATTGAAACAATGCCTGTACATCGTCGGTTCGGTCTTACCTTGAAAGCATATGTTTAGCGAGACTTAGTTATTTGTATTCGTCATTCTCCCTTAAGTTTGTTAATAACCCTAAATTTGAAATTGAAAATTGAATGGAAGTGTGCGAATGGATCGATTCCAAAACCTATGTAGTCATCCCATTAGAATTACTAATCCGAAGGTACAACTTTTATCTTGAGTAACACTTAGCGATCGTAAGGATTAAAGTTAAGCGTGGCAAAACCTATTGATCCCAGGGGCAATCTCCTTTGTAGATCCATTGACCTTGTTTCACTCCTTGGCTCTTTAAACTTGTAGAAGTAAAGGGTAATCTCGAATTCTCTTTGGGCACGTCAAACCTGTCGTGAATGAATTGTTAGCGGTGGGTTTTCGTCGTATCGGAACTTCATGAGTTTCCTTTGACTGAACCTCTTTTGCTTTTCCTAAGGATTGTATCACACCGTTCGTAGCCTCTAGAGTTTGTAGATTGATAGAGAGAACCTATGACCCTTTTGCCCCTTGGTGTGGGGTTAACACACGTCGCCTTCTCTCCATCGTATTTATGCATCTTTGTTCAGGATTTTGCCCCAGTTGGACTAATCCTTTCCCCCAGGTTATCGTAGAGCATCCTTGTAAGTTTGATATGTTCTAAGATGAACCCCCTTATGACTAGATACATCTTAAGTGTATCTATGAGGGAACTCTTTCGTTGAACTAATCCTTGCTTGATGATAACCTTTGTTGTATTTATGATTCTGTTACGACAAGGCGTGGACATGCGGCTGACACGGTAAAAGACATCCTTTTTCTCCTTGTGTGACCAAGTTCGTTCTCAATGATTTATCCTCCCTTCTCCATAGTTTATGATCCTTTAGATTTTTCTTTGCAAGTCTCGGGAAATCGGCTGGCACGGTAAGTGTGGATGCGGGCGAAGATGCGAATGTAAATGTATGATTGCATGAAAATGCAAATGCATGCGTATGTGAAAGACTCCTCGTATCATAACTCCTTGTGTGCAATGCAGACGGGTGACATGTAATCCTAGGGATAGCCTTAGAGGCGACATTAGACCCTATTGAAATTCTTGTGAGATAGATGTTACGATACGCCAATGGAAATCCCTTATATTAGGGAATATGCAGAAAGTAGCGGCCGGTGACCGTTCAAGACAGTCACCAAGTCTCATGGCCATCGAGAGCCCAATCAACGTGTACCATTGAAGTCGTCCTTGGTGGGAAGGTTCTCTATGCGGAACACAACTTATCTAAGGACGATATCAGATGAAGAGAAATCCCTACAGACTAGGGATGAAAGATGTATAGATGGGAATCCAAACCCTACAAGTTAGAGGGTGCGCGGAAACAAGCATGGAGTGACCGTTCAGGACAATCACTAGATCTCATAGCCATCGAGAGGCCAATCAAACGCATGCTAATGACGTTGTCCTTCGGGGAAGGACGCGTCATTGTGAAAACACATGGATGTAAAAGAAAATCCCTATAGGCTAGGGAGTACGTAGGAGTAAGCACTGGGTGACCGTTCAAGACAGTCACTAGATCACATGGCCATCGAGAGGCCAATCAACGTGCGTAAATGAAAATGTCCTTCGTGGGAAGGACACGTAGTTGTAAGAATACAAGGATATATAAGGAAAGTCCCTACAGGCTAGGGAGCGCGTAGATGTAAGCACAGGGTGACCGTTCAGGATAGTCACTAGATCGCATGGCCATCGAGAGGCCAATTGACGTGCGTAAACGAAGATGTCCTTTGTGGGAAGGAAACGTAGTTGTAAGAATACAAGGATATGAACAGAAAATCCCTACAGGCTAGGGGGTGCATAAATGCAGGCGCGGGGTGACTGTTCATGATAGTCACCGAGTCTCATGACTATCGAGAAGCCAATCAACGTGCGTAAAAGGAGGTGTCCTTCGTGGTAAGGACATGGTCTTAGAAATGAAGTTCTTGCAGCCCAGGGAACACGTAGGAATACCTGCAAAAATTAAACGTAAGACATTCGTAGTACATAAATTGCATATATAATAAGCACGTAAGCACAAAAGCCCTAGGTTCATAGGTTCAACGTAACGGCTTAGGGTGCCTACCCTTCCCATTGGTATGTTCTAGAAGGTCTCATGGGGTCATTCGTAGCCGCCGAGACTTTTTGTCTCTTTGGATTTTAGAACAACTTATTTGATCCATGAGGTTCGAATTTTAGGGGTAGGTTCCCAGAGAGATCAGCCAAATACCAAGTCCAGCCCTCAACAAGGTCAAGCCTCGTATCAGACATTTCCGGATATTCAACCCACTCTGAGTGGAATTATAATAAGACTCGCAGGCGATGTATTTCCCCTCTGGTCTTAAATATAATTCCCACGCTTAGGTTCGACAGCAATTTATATATCCCAAAAATGCGATAAAATAACACATATTCAAATAAATAAACATTTAATTGAATTGCGGTAAAAAAATGAGTTGCAGAGAATAAATAAGATTGCAAATAAATAAATAAATAAAATTTAAATATTTAAAAGAACCTGATCTCCAAATCTGCTATTTGTAGTTCCAAAAACGCAGTACAACAATAAATATTAACGTAGACAAATATTCATTTAAATTGTTGTAAATAATGATTGTGAACGGGAATTGTAAATAAATAAATAATTAAAAAAATTAAATATTTAAATAAAAAATGAAATCCTAAATCCTAATCCAAACCCTAATCTTGGCGAATTAGCCAAACCCTAAAAAGTTCGCCAAAAACCTAAATGATTTACCAAGAAACCTAAACCCTGCCAAGCCTTAGGAGCATAATAATTCACCATTAATGATTAATCCCCAGCAGAGTCGTCAGCTGTAGCAACCTTCCCTAAAAATTAATACATTTAGAGTCGCCACCTATTCTGAAGGGCGAATAGGAAACCCTACGCAGTTAAGAGATCGGGGTAAGATTATTATAATCAGGTCGAGGGAAGGTGTTAGGCACCCTTAACCATTTCCTATGGCTTTGAATCTAAGGTAACAGTTTTATGGCTAAAATTATTAAGGTTTAATAGCTAAGGAAATGAATAGGGCGAAAATTGAGATTTGAACTGAATTGAAATTGTGGGGAGGGGGACTCGCCTTGGTTATCCAAGTTCCTACGTATCTCCTTATGGAGAATCAGAGTCAACGTAGTTCGGGCACAGGATTGTACGCCTTAGAATTAGTATGAGGTTGTTCGAAGGCTTTTTGAATGGCCTATCGTAGTTTGAATTTGATTTGAAAGGCATTTTGAATTGCCTGATTGAAAAGGATGAAAATTCGTAGTATCGTGGTTTAGTGTGTTTTATATGTTTCGGGCGTACAACCCTGATTTAATATGTCACCGTTAGATGCGATGATCAATGGATTTGATCAGTATAGCTAACAGATTAATGGGGCATTGCTGGTTACTCAGATCGATAGATTCGATCATCGCGGGCAGCAAATTAAATGTATTTTAAATTATATTTTTTTATCTCTCGTCTAATGTGACCAATAGCTTTAGTCGGGTCGAGGAGAGAATTAATTAAGGGTTGATGTTTCGTCAAATGGGCAATGGGATCGGGCAAACCCTAATCCTTACACCTTTATAGGGTTTTTGTGATTTAATATTAAAATTAAATTAATTAAGTTGAAATACTCGAAATAGTCGAATAATCGGGAATACAATCGGGACAATAATTATTACAATCCTAATTCTACCTTTATTTTTTAATCCTAATTTATAAATTAATTGATTAAATTAGACAAAAATTGTTTCATATTAAATCTATATTAAATCTAAATAGATAAAAAGGAAATACAAAAATATATATAAAACCTGGCTGGGATTGCATGTGACCATATTGGGTGCCTATGGTATGCACCTCATCTTTCTGGGCGTTAGATCAGGATCGTAGGAGATCCTGTGGCTGAGAAGCTTGTGCTGCAGAATTGGTAAGTTCCCTTTCAATTTTTTGGGCATACCAATTGGGAGCAATCATAGGAAACTATTTGTTTGGAATCCGGTGATTAAGAAGATGCGAAACATATTATCTTCGTGGAAAAGTAGGATGCAATCGTCCGCAGAGCACAATGAGATTTTGGCAGTCCAGCCATCGTTCCCTCCGTCTGGTAAATAAATAATAATTGAAAAGAAGTAACATTGGTAGTTTGGGAACCTAAACCGGTTGTAAGTAGAAAAGACCACTATTTGGAAAAGAAGTAAAGCGTGGAAGTTGTAAGATAAAGTATCACTTTGGTTTCCAAAACGTCAAACTTCCTTCAAAGAAAACGTTCTTCCTCTCTCAAACTCTTTCGCGTCTGTGCAATGGAAGCTCACCAGATTCGGAAACTACATGATCCTTCCGCCATCGATCATCCTCACTCCCAGTAAGTTTCGTAATGTTTTATCTCTCCATCGTTGTTTGAGCCAGTTAGGGCACAATCAGTTTCATCTAAAATTTGTATGGCTTTCTCAACATTTGTTCAACGATAATCGTCGCAGATTCATACGTTTTTAAGGTGTCGTGCTTGCCGATTAACATGTTTTTGGACCATATAGTTAGGGTTAAAGTTATTTTACCATTTACATGATGTGAAATTGTTGTTTCTGCTGTTTATACAAAATTGATTTATCTCACCTAAAGTATTCTCAATGCGCAGAGGAGAAGATGGATGTCAACAAAACAAAAACTACAGCAAATGCACAAGGAGTGTGTCGCGTGAAAATCGGGATGAGACACCGGATGCCTTCTCTGGGCTCGATGCTCAAGAAAATGATTTTTGTTTTTGTCACGACCAAACTTTTTATTGTTTCCAAAGCAGGAAAAGGGAAAAAGTTGCACAAACCTTAAAAGATATGCAATGAAAATAATACAAAATTAAAAACAATGCAAAAAAAGGGGAGAGATTCCGGGTAAGAGGGTTGGTTATACGAAGGGAAGGTATTAGCACCCTACGTATCTATAGTACTCTATAGGTTTCTTTGTTATGTTTGTCTGTTTATTTCTTTCTATGCTATCGGGGAGGTTTTCTGTTGTGAGATAGGTGGGACCTAAGGTGTTTGTTTGATTATGCTCGCAAAGATCATCGCAGTCTTCTGCATACATATCCCTTAGAGGGAATCATAGCATCTATAGTTCGGGGTCTACGGGTGCTAAGGTTTAAGTGGTTTGAGGGAGATAGAAGTTTTGCTCGCCAAGGATACGACCTTGTTCCTACGTATTCTCAAAGGGATGTTGAGAAAGTCAGAGCAATCGTAGTTCCAACTTATGCTAGTGGAAGCAAAGGATAAGAGACAAATGTCATCTAAATGCTCGATGTATCTAATCTATTTCATCACATACATCTGTGTGTTTTTTGTTTGAAATCTTTTCATTATAAGACATGGGTTGTGCCACTTATGGTTCTTAGAATGATAAAGATGTTTTGTTTAGCCAGCCTTGTGGCAAAAACAAGTTTGATTAGCCAGCCTTGTGGCAAAAACTTTTGACAAGTCAGCCTTGTGGCAAAAAGTTTTGATAAGCCAGCCTTTTGGCAAAAACTTTTGATAAGCCAGCCTTGTGACAAAAAGTTTTGATAAGCCAGCCTTGTGGCAAAAAGTTTGATTGATTATCCAGCCTTGTGGCAAAAAAGTTTGATTGATTGTGATGATATAGAATAGATACTCCTATCATAGAGATGATAAATGTCTAATCTCCCAGGGTATTTGGTTTGGATTATGGGGATGCTTTTAAGAAGCCCGTGGGTCCTTGTATGAAGCCCAAGAGGAGGCTATCCGAGGGTCCTTGCACTGTAAGCCCAAGAGGAGGCTATGGGAGGGACAATCGAGGGTCCTTGCATTGTAAGCCCAAGAGGAGGCTGTGGGAGGGACAAGTCGTTTGTACGAAGCTCAAGAGGAGGCATGGTATAGTTAGTTTGAGCTCTTAGAGCGATTTCACCGGGAAACCATACTATATGTCCTAACCTAGCTAAGGGAGATTCTTTGCACGAAGCCCAATAGGAGGCTATGGGGAACCTAGTGTTGTACTAAGTTGAACAAGTATATATAACATGAACAAACATACGAACAAGTATGAACAAGTATATGAACAAACATGAACAAGTATATGAACAAACATATATATAACAAAGTGTATGTGTACATTGGAGTTTATGAAGGAAATATACCTTTAAGGATGAACGGTTTATCAAACAAGGTTATGTACACGAGAATGGAGCTTATACTCGGGGAGAGGCCCATTGAGTTTATTCAAAGCTATGTAAACAAATATTTACAAAGGGGGTTGGGACTTATACCTTGAGGGAGGCCCAGTATGATTTTGAAGAAAACCCTAATTTTGATTTGTTATTCGAGGGTCTAAATCAAATTGATTGAGGTATAAAAAGATAGGCATATATACAAAGAAAAACCTAATTTTATACAAAGGAGTGGGACTTATACCATAAGGGATGCCCAGGATGTTTTTTGAAAAGGTTTTGATTTAAAACAACATTTTGCAAAAGTTATGTACAAAAAGCATTTAAGAACATATGTACAAAAGCAAAAAAGGAATGGGACTTACAACTCAAAAGAGAGGCCCATGTTTTATTTTATAAAACATGGTTGATTGTTTTGTTAAAAGACGCGAGGTTTCGTCGTTTTGAAAAACTTTGATCGTTTGTTTTAAAACAGTTTGAAAAAGAGTTTGAAAGTTTTTGTTTTAAAAAAAACTATATAAAGAAAAAGGTATGGGACTTACAACTCATAAGGAGAGGCCCATGTTTTGAAAATGACTTGATCAATCCAAAAAGATTGAACCAAGAGTTTTTGAAAGAGAAGACCCTAGAAAAAAGGTTTTTTTTAAAAGTCATAAAAAAGGATTTGTTTTTTTATTAAAGTTATGTAAATAAATGAACAAATATTTACAAAGAGGTTTGGGGCTTACACCTTAAGGGATACCCAAGTGTTTTTGATGTGCCTTGATTAATCAAAGTGATTTAATCAAGATTTTTTGAAAAGAAAACCGGAAAGACATCAGAAGATGGTCAAGCAGAATCAGAACATGAACTGGAAAGCATCAGAAGAATGAAAGTCAGAAGAACAAGCTCTGAAGTTCTGATGGTATCACGCTCAAGCTCTTCAAATTCAGAAGACGGATGATGCTCTGCACCAAAGCTGTTGACTCTGATATTCAAACGTTGTTATCTATAAAATCTGAGTCCAGAAGAAAGTACAAGATGAAAGGATGAAACCTCTAATCTCTGACTAATAAAAGGAACGTTAGAAGATACAAAAGGCAAAGTCAGTAAAAGCAGGAAAAGCAAGGCTCGAGGTAGTTGACAAAAGTGTGAAACATTAAATGCAGCATTGTACTATTCATGCAAAGCATTAAATGCTCCCAACGGTCATTTCCTCTCAGCACCTATAAATAGAAGTTCTGATCAGAAGCAAAGAAGAACACTTTTGCAAATATACTGAAACGCTATCAAATTCTAAAGCTTACGAACTTCATCTTCAACCTCACAAACTCTTGTAATATTTTAGTGAGTGTTAAGTTTAGAACTTAAGAGAAATATCACAGTTGTGATTACAGCTTTATTAGAAGCAAATCTATACTCTTGTAAACATTATTTTTACATAGATTGTACAAGGTTCCTAGAGTGATCAAGTTGTGAACTGTAGACTCTAGAAGACTTAGAGGTTATCTAAGTGGAAAAACATTGAAATTAGTTGGATTAGTGGATTAAATCCTCAGTTGAGGTAAATCACTCTAAGGGGATGGACTGGAGTAGTTTGGTTAACAACGAACCAGGATAAAATTAATTGTGTTCATTGTTTTTATCTTATAAGTTTTTGAAATACACTTATTCAACCCCCCCCCCTTTCTAAGTGTTTTTCTATCCTTCATAGATTTTGGAGTAGTATTCACCATCAAACACGGAGGAACCCTGCATGGTCATCAAACTTAGAAAAGCTATCTGTTGTGAGGAATGCCCAAAACACCAACTGAAACACCAACCCTTAGGGATACAACTGAGCACAAGAACCTTGAAAATGAGAAATTCTTCTACAGAACACTCTTGATTACCACTTGGAAAAGGATTCCGACGAAGTTGTCCAAGAATTTGTGGTTCTTTTATTATTATCATCATATCAACGAGTTTAATCATGTAAGTAACTTTCAACAAAACAAGGAATATTGCAAACGAGAATACAGAAATGAAATGATGATTGCCATTGTTGAGGAGGCTTGACTCCGTCTGGGCTTATTGTTTTTTGGGGAAGCTTTATGTAATACGGACATTCATTTGGGCATGAACTCTTCAATTTATGTATATGCCATCTGAAGTGAAGGTAATAAGCCCTAACTCAATCAAATCTTGTACCTGGTTCTTTAATGCCCTGCAATTTTCAACTGAATGGCCAGGCGTTCCTGAATGGAACTCACATCTCGCATCCCTATCATATCCTGGCGGAGATTCGGCAGGAGGAGGGAATCGTTACCTCAATCCAATCACACAGGGGTTGAGCAACTGAAGCAGCAATTGACCATAAGGCATGGGTATTTGGTCTATGTTGTCTCTTCTGAGGGCAATTCTGTAGTTGGTGACGGTTCGAATACCCAATATGTCATGTGTCTTCCTTTATTGATTTGGATAAGAAACAATCAAAGACTGGTAAAGTGGAGGATTGGGAATCCAAGACGGTGTATTGTGCTTCTGACCTGAAGTAGATCAGGCATAGAAGTATGAATCGACCTTTTCTTCCACCATAGTTGGGATCACCTTGCCTTGAACATTCATACCCTCGGGGGTGAACAAAATCACTTTTGAGTCAATGA
Source organism: Vicia villosa (assembly GCF_029867415.1). Lineage (NCBI taxonomy): Eukaryota > Viridiplantae > Streptophyta > Magnoliopsida > Fabales > Fabaceae > Vicia > Vicia villosa. The sequence goes on from NC_081186.1 coordinate 1,352,770, forward strand.
GATCTTGAATGTGATACTTTAGTGCCCTACAATTCTCAATATCATGACCGAGTGCCCCATAATGGAACTTGCAGTGAGCATTGGCATCATAGTCAAGGGAGAGGTTTTTAGTCACAGGCAAATTGCGTAGCCTAACCAATTGAAGTTCTAGCAAGTGAGGGAGCAACTGAGCACAGGGTATCGGAATCGAATCAAAAACTTTCTCGGGCATCTCAGGACTTTGTCCATACATTTGGCCCTCCTGATTCATTATAGGAACATGAACCGTTTGACGGGAAGGTTCTGGCACTTGAGGTTGAGGAAGAACTCCTTGAGGCATCACATGAATGGAAAGAAATCCTATTGGAGATGAGAGATTAACAATTTTAGTTGCAGCAGCAGGGACTACATCACCTTTCTTTCTTAGTACCTTTTTCAGAGTTTCCATGACTAGACTCATCTGTGTTTTCAACTGACTATTTTCATCCTTTAACATACCCAGATCATAGGTCAAAACTTGCATCTTCATCATAAGATGACCCATCTGGGCCCTCATCTCATCCACTTTGTTGCGGATAGTTGATCTCGGAGCACATGGCAGTGAAAAGTCAAATATGTGGTTGATCTTGAAATCTGAATAGAAAGGGTCTCATAAGTCTCTGAAAGAACCATGAAATGCATGATAGTATGAATGCATGTTTTACTTATGAGAGATCCTAAAGTCTTTTCACACACTTTCATTTTCTTTTTTCCTCTTTTTGAAATCAAAGCCTTTTTAAATGGAGTATCTTTTCCTTTCTTTTTTTATTTTTTTTATTTTTGGAAACAGACTTTAGAATCCCTTACAAATGAAATGGGTAAAGCAATGATGTTATGCAATTCAAAAGCATGGGATCAAGGCCCATATAATCTTAGTAACCACTGTACAATCCTCTTAATAACTGATGTAGGTTAGATGTCATGAGATCAAAGGTCCGACATAGGTATCTCAGAACCATAGGAACAATAGTCACTAACAAAACTGAACAGTCACCAACGGTACCTATCATGTATATCCCTCCTCACTCACGGGTGAATCTAGGTCAGGGTAAGGTCATGAAATGCAGTATACGGTCTGCCCGAAGGTAAGCACCGTCACAGCACGGATGCGGGTGACGATAATACCTCTATTTGAAACCACTGCTCTGCTCGTAGTCACATAATCCATCCTGAGGCGTACACCTCGAGACAAACCATGCTCCCACTCTATCCTAGGGTACCTAGAGTGCACTCCTAGCCTGTCTATTGGGCCTTTTACCTCATAGAACATCCCACCCAACCTGCAAACAAAGAAAATATGTGGCTCCCACAGGGACCCATAAGTCCAGATGCACGCGGAAAGTAAACATGAATGCAAGTAGGAAAATAGACATGATATGCAAGCACATATATATATATATATATAGTATGTAAACATATAAACAAACAAAAAAAACCCAATAAACGAAACAAACAAAGGCTAGGATCGACTCGCTAAGAATGGACCAGCACAGGTCTATCACGCTTCTAGTAGAGTCTCCAGATGTTGCACGCTCGCGAAAAATGAACATAGTTGCCACCAATATATTTGTCCCATAAGGGAAAGGAATATTAGAAAACCTAACTCAGAATAAGGACAGGGTCTTGCGACCAGAGAATCTAGGTACGGGAGTCGGTTACACAAGGGGAAGGTATTAGCACCCATCACGCCCATCGTACTCGATGGTATCCACCTACGTTTGTTTCTATCTAAAGGGTGTATCTAAAGTCTATGCTTACATGCGAATGCATGCAAAATGTAGGGAAAAGAAAGAATTGTACTCGCACGAGCCTTACCCTGCTGCCTACGTATCCTTTTCAGGAATTAGAGTTACCGTAGCTCGGCTCAAGATTTTCTGTTTGTTTTGTGTTTTTTAGTTGGGCGGAGTTAACGTCCGCGCTCTTGCATAAGGGATCGACCTACGATGCGTTGGAGCGGAAGTAACATTGCCCTTTGAAAGAAGAAAGAGAGGGATTGGTTTGTGTCTTTTAGGGTAGATAAGTGATGAACAGTTCCCAATACCGGGCCACTCACTACTGCTCTACTTTGTTTTAATTCTGAACCTTTATTAAGTGTTTTAAGTGTTTTTGGTTGGGTATTTTTTAAGGGAAATTTGATTGCGATTTGTATCACATAAAATTGTATAACGGTAGAGAAACAGATTAGGGAATGAATCCCACTCATCTCTCTTCCATTATATAGTGATCGAGAAACAGATTAGGGAATGAATCCCACTCATTTCTCTCCCACTAAGTGATTGAGAAACAGATTAGGGGATAAATCCCACTCATTTCTCTCTCACTATTAGTAACGCGTGATTCACATCTTTTATTTATTAAGTATTTTAAAAAGTTGAAAAGAAAAAAGAATGAAAGAAGGGAACTAATTCTAACCCTAATCTAAGTTGTATGAGGGAAATTCTAACTCTAATAGAACCTATACATTGCATAAATGCATCAAAATAATAGACAAAAACTATACAATTTATTTAAAAAAACAACTGTTAGAACAAGATTTGTTCTGATCAATATTCTAGGTTTTGATGATAAAATTATATATGAATTTTGTATAAGATAATGTGGTACTCTAATCCTTTGCATTTTCCATTTTAGGAAATATACAAAGAGTATGCACAGATCAGTGCTCAAAAGCAACTGACTCAGAAGGTTCTGGATGGCTTCATCAGAACATGCTCTGGCAAGACATCAAAAGATGGTTAAGTAGAATCAGAACATGAACTGAAAGCATCAGAAGAATGAAGTCAGAAGTAGAAGCTCTGAGGTTCTGATGGTATCAGGTTGAAGCTCTTCAAAGTCAGAAGACAAGAAAATGCTCTTCACCAAAGCTGTTGACTCTGATATTCAAACGTTGTTAATCTACAAAATCCGAGTCCCGAAGAAAGTACAAGATGAAAGGCTGAAACGTCTAATCTCTGACTGACAAAAGAAACGTTAGAAACTACAAAGTGTGAAACATTAAATTCAAAGCTATACTTTTCACGCAAAGCATTAAATGCTTCCAACGGTCATTTCCCCTCGGCGCCTATAAATAGAAGTTCTGATCAGAAGCAAAGAAGAACATTTGTGCAAAATACTGAAACTCTGTCAAAATCAGAGCTCACGAACTTCATCTTCAACCTCACAAACTCTTGTAATATTTAGTGAGTGTTAAGCTTAGAATTTAAGAGAAATATCACAGTTGTGATTACAACTTTATTAGAAGCAAATCTATACTCTTGTAAACATTATTTTACATTGTTTGTAAAAGGTTCCTAGAGTGATCAAGTTGTGAACTGTAGACTCTAGAAGAATTCCTAGAGTGATCAAGTTGTGATCTGTATACTCTAGAAGACTTAGAAGGTTTCTAAGTGGATAACCATTGTAATCAGTTGGATTAGAGGATTAAATCCTCAGTTGAGGTAAATCACTCTAAGGGGGTGGACTGGAGTAGTTTCGTTAACAACGAACCAGGATAAAAATAATTGTGTTCATTGTTTTTATCTTCCAAGTTTTTAAAGTCACACTTATTCAATCCCCCCCCTTTCTAAGTGTTTTTCTATCCTTCAATTGGCATCAGAGCGCCGGTTCTAGGTGCAAGCATTTAACCGTGTTAGACAAAAGATTCAAGGAGAAAAACACAAAGTTGAAATGGTTGAAACAACTTCATCTACTCCTACACCTGAACAAAATAACAATGGTAATGGAAGCAATAGTTTCAATGGCTATAATAGACCACCAGTTTTTGATGGTGAAAACTTTGAGTACTGGAAAGATAGACTCGAAAGTTACTTTCTTTGTCAAGATGGTGACTTATGGGATCTAGTGTTGGATGGTTACACACATCCTGTTAATACTCAAGGTGTCAATGTTTCAAGACAAGCCATGAGTGATGCTCAAAAGAAAGACTTCAAGAATCATCACAAGTCTAGAACAATATTGCTAAATGCTATCTCTCATGCTGAGTATGAGAAGATAACAAACAGGGATACTGCTCATGATATCTTTGAATCTTTAAAGATGACTCATGAGGGTAATGCTCAAGTAAAGGAGACAGAGGCCTTAGCCTTAATCCAGAAGTATGAAGCATTCAAGATGGAGGAAGATGAAAACATTGAAGCAATGTTCTCAAGATTCTAAACTCTGACTGCTGGATTAAGAGTGCTAGATAAAGGCTACACCAAGGCTGATCATGTCAAGAAGATCATCAGAAGCTTGCCCAGAATATGGGGCCCAATGGTGACTGCATTCAAGATTGCCAAGAATCTGAATGAAGTTTCTCTTGAAGAGCTGATCAGTGCCCTGAGGAGTCATGAAATAGAGCTGGATGCAAATGAACATCAGAAGAAAGGTAAGTCAATTGCATTAAAATCTAATAATAAAAAATGCACTAATGCTTTTCAGGCTGAAGAAGGAGATTCTAAAGAGTCAGAATCAAAAGAAGAAGAAGAAGAAGAAGAAGAAGAAGATGGACTTTCTATGATATCCAGAAGAGTAAATCAACTCTGGAAAAGTAAACAAAGAAAGTTCAAGAACTTCAAAAGGCCTGAAAGAGGAGAATCTTCTGGACACAGAAGATCTGACAAGAAGAAGGTGACGTGCTATGAATGTAAAGAGCCAGGACATTACAAGAATGAGTGTCCAAAGCTTCAGAGGGAAAAGCCCAAGAAAAAGTTTGAAAAGAAGAAAGGTCTTATGGCTACTTGGGATGACTCAGATTCTTCTGATCAAGAGTCAGACTATGAAGATGAGCAGACAAACATAGCGCTGATGGCCACTGTTGATGATGAACTAGAATCTACATCAGACTCAAATTCTGAAGAGGTATTTTCTGAACTTTCTAGAGATGAGCTTGTTTCCAGCTTAACTGAACTTCTGGAAATCAAGGCTAAACTTAGTATCAAATACAAAAGCTAAGAAAGCTCTTTGCATCTGAAACTAAGAAGCTTGAAATAGAAAATGCTGAACTTAAAGAAAAAGATTTAAAACTATCTAAAGATACTGAATCATCTTCAAGTTCAGAAAAGTCTATTCCAAGTGTGAACAATATTCTTAAGGAATATGACTTGAGTTTCAGGAAGTTTCTATCTAGAGGTATTGGCAGAAGTCAGCTAGCCTCTATGATATATGGTGTAAGTGGAAATAAGAGAATAGGCATAGGCTATGAGGGTGAAACCCCATATAAACTTGAACTAGTTGATGAAATGGTTATTACATACAAACCTTTGTATGATCAGTTCAATTTTGGCCATTCTCATTATATAAAGCACACATCTAACTCTAAGGCTATGTTTGGGAGTTTGGAGGGGAGGGGAGGGGAAGGCTTCCGAAAACGAATTTTTTAAAAAATATAGAAAAATATTTGACATTTTTTGAAAAAATGATTTTGTTTAGAATGATAAAAGAGTCATTATCATTACAAAATTCTTAATTTTCAAAATAGTATAACAACCTAAAGGATATTTGGATAATTTATGTAAGCCCTCCAAAACCCTCCAAAACCCTCATTCAATACAATTTTTGAGTTCCCCCATTTTATGGGGTTTTTGGTGTTATGAATAAAACCAAACCCTCCAAAACCCTCCTACCCAAAATCCTTTTCTTATTTTCACTCAATTATTCCTATTTTCCAAAGCCCTTCCCTCCCTTCCCCTCCAAACTCCCAAACATAGCCTAAGAGTTTCCACATAACACACACCAAGAACTATGTTGCACACACTAGAAAATCTTATGATAAATTCTATGCTAAACCTCAGTTCAATCAGAACTTGAGAAGAAATAACCCAAAAGGACCCAAAAGAATGTGGGTACCTAAGGAAAAGATTATCCCTGTTGCAGATCTCCTTCAAGGCTCAAAAGACAAAGGAAAACATGTCATGGTACCTGGACTCTGGGTGCTCGCGACACATGATAGGAAGAAGGTCTATGTTCCAAGACCTGTAGCTTAAATCTGCTGGAGAAGTTAAGTTTGGAGGAAACCAGAAGGGCAAGATTATTGGCTCTGGAACCATATGCATTGGTAACTCTCCCTCTATAACTAATGTTCTTTTAGTAGATGGATTAGCTCATAACTTATTGTCCATAAGTCAATTAAGTAACAATGGTTATGACATTTTCTTCAATCGAAAGTCTTATAAAGCTATTAGTCGGAAGGATGGCTCAGTCCTATTTACAGGCAAGAGAAAGAACAACATTTATAAGATTGATCTTCATGATCTTAAGAATCAAAAGGTTACTTGCCTTATGTCTGTTAGTGAAGAGCAGTGGGTCTGGCACAGAAGATTAGGCCTTGCGAATTTGAGAAAGATTTCTCAGATTAACAAACTTAATATGGTCAGAGGACTCCCTAATCTGAAATATAAATTAGATGCTCTTTGCGAAGCATGTCAGAAAGGGAAGTTTTCAAAACCTGCATTCAAGTCTAAAAATGTTGTCTCTTCCTCTAGGCCGCTAGAACTTCTGCACATTGATCTTTTTGGCCCAGTCAAAACAACATCAATCAGAGGGAAGAAATATGGATTAGTCATTGTAGACGACTATAGCAGATGGACATGGGTAAAGTTCTTGAAACACACAGATGAGTCCCATACTGTGTTCTTTGACTTCTACACTCAGATTCAATCTGAGAAGGAATGCAAAATCATAAAGGTAAGAAGTGATCATGGTGGTGAATTTGAGAACAGATTCTTTGAAATTTATTTCAAAGAAAATGGTATTTCCCATGATTTCTCTTGTCTTATAACTCCACAGCAAAATGGAGTTGTAGAACGAAAGAATAGGACTCTACAAGAAATGGCCAGAACCATGATCAATGAAACCAATATGGCTAAGCATTTCTGGGCAGAAGCAATTAACACTGCATGTTATATTCAGAATAGAATCTCTATAAGACCTATTCTAAATAAGACTCCTTATGAATTGTGGAAGAACAGAAAGCCCAACATTTCTTATTTCCATCCATTTAGATGTGTATGCTATATTCTGAATACAAAAGATCATCTGCATAAGTTTTATTCTAAAGCTCAGAAGTGTTTTCTACTTGGATATTCTGAACGCTCAAAAGGCTACAAAGTATACAATACTGAAACTCTTGTAGTGGAAGAGTCAATCAATACCAGATTTGATGATAAGCTTGGTCTTGAAAAGCCATACAGTTTGAGAATTTTGCAGATATAGAAATCTCTAACTGAGATCCTGAAGAACCCAGAAGCAAGGTTTCAGAAGATCAAGTTGCTGCTTCAATAGAGAATCTCAGAATATCTGAAGAGCCAACACCCAGAAAATCTTCTAGACTCAACTCTGCTCATCCAGAAGATGTTATCATTGGAAAGAAAGATGATCCTATCAGAACAAGAGCATTCCTTAAGAACAATGCAGAATGTCAATTTGGTCTAGTATCTCTGATTGAGCCAACTTCTGTTGATCTAGCTTTGGAGGATGCTGACTGGATAATTGCCATGCAAGAAGAACTAAATCAGTTTACAAGGAATGATGTTTGGGATCTAGTTCCAAGACCAAAAGGACTTAACATCATTGAAACTAAGTGGGTCTTCAGAAACAAGCTAAGAAAAAAAGGAGAAGTTGTAAGAAACAAAGCTAGACTGGTTGCTCAGGGCTATAGTCAGCAAGAAGGCATTGACTATACAGAAACCTTTGCACTAGTGGCCAGGTTAGAATATATTCTCTTATTAATTTCATTTGCCACTCAACATAACATCACTCTATATCAGATGGATGTTAAGAGTGCCTTCTTAAATGGTTATATAGATGAGGAAGTATATGTCCACCAACCTCCTGGTTTTGAAGACTCTAAGTCTCCAAAACATGTTTTCAAATTAAAGAAATCATTATATGGCCTGAAGCAAGCTCCCAGAGCTTGGTATGAAAGATTAAGTTCTTTCCTTCTGGATAATGGTTTCACTAGAGGACAAGTGGATACAACCCTCTTCTGTAAAACCTTTAAAAAGGATATTTTAATTTGCCAAATTTATGTTGATGATATCATATTTGGAACATCTAAAGCTACACTTGGAAAGGAGTTTGCTAAGTCTATGTAGGCAGAGGTTGAAATGAGCATGATTGGAGAACTCAAGTATTTCCTTGGGATCCAGATCAATCAAACTTCTGAAGGAACTTATGTTCATCAGACCAAGTATGTGAAAGAACTTCTGAAGAAGTTTAATCTTTCAGAAAGCAAAGAAGCAAAGACTCCTATGCATCCAACGTGTGTATTAGGTAAGGAGGAGGTAAGTAAGAAGGTAGATCAGAAGCTCTACAGAGGTATGATTGGATCTCTTCTATATCTTACTGCTTCTAGACTTGATATTATATTCAGTGTATGCATGTGTGCTAGATTCCAATCAGATCCTAGAGAATCTCACTTAACTGTTGTTAAGAGGTATCTGAAAGGTACTACTAATGTTGGTTTAGTATACAAAAGATCTGAAGAATACAACTTAGTAGGATTTTGTGATGCTGATTACGCTGGAGATAGAGTTGAAAGGAAAAGTACTTCTGGTAGTTGTCAATTTCTGGGAAGTCTTCTGATCTCTTGGTACAGCAAGAAGCAAGCCATAATTGCCCTCTCTACAACAGAAGCAGAATATGTTGCTGCTGCTGGATGTAGTACACAGATGCTCTGGATGAAGAGTCAGCTAGAAGATTATCAGATATATGAGAGTAACATTCCTATCTTCTGTGATAATACTTCTTCTATTTGTTTATCTAAGAATCCTATCTTACATTCCAAAGCTAAACATATTGAGATCAAACATCACTTCATTAGGGACTATGTTCAGAAGGGTGTTCTTTCTTTAAACTTTGTGGATACAGAACATCAGTGGGTTGATATCTTTACAAAACCCCTTGCTGAAGATAGGTTTAAGTTAAGTCTGATGAATATCAGTATGGATTTATGCCCAGAATGAAAGGATGAGAAGTTCTGATATATGGATTAGATTTGAAATGCTTATTTATTTTCTTAACAGATATTCTGAACTTGTTTATCAATTAGATATTCTGATTTTGTTATTGCTAACGTTTCATATGTCTAAGTTGATTAAGAGTTTATTTTTAAAGCAAAACAACTGTCACCAGCTATTCCAAATGATGAACACGTGTTCATTCTGAAGGGACAAACATGTGTGCAGTTGATGAGATGCCGCCCTAGGTAATTGTGCAAATCATTTCAAATATCACGTTTTCCCTTAACGCCACTCAACATTAAATGCATTTGATTCAAATTCTGTAATCTCCTTCATTCAGAATTTCATTGCATATTATTTCAAATCTGTGTCTATATAAACACATCTCTCTATCATTTCATCTCTTTCCATTCATCTTCATTGTTCATTGTTTATGCATTTTTGCCTCTTTTTCTCTCTCTTCAAAAACCCTAAAGTTACGAAACCCAGAAATCTCAGTACTGATCCAATGGCTTCCTCATCAAATGTTCAACGCAAGGTTTCATCTTCAAGATTAGAACAACAAAAGAAATTTGTAACTGCTCCTTTGAAGACATGTTTGGTTCCTCAAGATGAACTGGAAGTTCTCTGTGAATCCATGGTTGATTTTGAAAATCTGCAAGCACATGATTTCAAAATCAAAATAGGCATGATGGTTCAAGGATGGGCAAACTACTTTGATCGTCTAATTGGACCAGTTTACCCTGCTTTGGTTAAGGAATTTTAGACGTTCTAACATCTGACTGTAGAATGTCTGATATCAATCAGAATGTCATAAGATTGATATCAGAAGGTGATTGATATCAGACATTCCCAAGGTGCTTGGTGAATCCCAATGGCTCTAAACATCTGATTGCAGTTTGTGGATGCATTCTGAATGCTCACACTCCAAGGAGAATGAAACTTATTGAGAAAGTAACCACAACTCCTCAAGCACCTTTTGATGTTCTGACAAGAAGAAATCTTGTTGATTTCTCTCCTTTGTACAATGAAGAATTGGCAGAATCTGTTAAACTATATTTGAAATTCTGTGTTAAGGAAAGATCAGATATTGATCCTGAATGGATTCGTGGAAGAACTCTTCCATCCTTGGAGGATTTACAGAAAAAGGATAAGAAGAAGAAATAGAAAAAGCTGAAGAGAAAGGTTACAGAAGAAGGACCTGATGCTAAGAAAGTCAAGAAGCATAAGAAATCTTCAGGTATTGTTATCTCTGATTCTGTACCTATTAATACTAATTATGAACAAGTATCAACAAAATCCCTAAAAATACCTAGAACTTCTGAACAGCTTCAGAAGCTCATAGAAGATATAGACAATGTTGACACCTCTTGTTTACAGTCTACCTCTGACCTTCCCCCTCAGAAAAGACCACCTTCCTCTGACCTTCCATCTTCTTCCACCACTTCTAAAAGACACCATCCACTACCAAATCTTGACCCCCAACCTCTAAATGTTGTCTTTCCACAAATTCCTTCTGAAAAATTTTTCTCAACCACCTCCATTCCTTATGCTATCTCACCATTAAATGATCCCTCAACCTTCTCCACAGCAGATTCTTCATCATCTTCTACCACCTCTGTTTTACTATCTAGAGAACCTGAACCCTACTTTGTTCTTAACCCAGACTCTCCAATCACCCATTTCAGAAGCTACCCTCCTGAACCCTCTGTTGATATGTGTTTTGAATTATTAAAGTATAAGGTACGAACAGGGTTATATGCTCTGAAGGTTGCTCATGACTCCAAGATGGATCATGTAGCTGCTGGGAAGCTCTGGAGAGCTTTTAGAAGGGAGATTCAATCTGACTTTCTGAATCTTCAGAAAGAGTGTCTAGCTGCTGCTCCTGATCCTTCTGGATACCTTCTAGAGTATGATGATGGAAGATACTACCATCCCATCACCAGCTGGAAGCCTCTTGAAGAGAAAGAGTTTGTAGATGAGCTTGCAGAAGAAGAGAATCCTCTGGCAATGGTTGTGTGGACGCCACATCCTTACAAGGTTCTGGCGGGAGACTTTCAGTTCTTATTCAACTGGTTAAGGGAGCACCCCTATTCTAAAGCACCAAATATGGTATATCCAGAAGTTGAATACCCTCTAGAACCTGTTGCTCCAACACCTCCAGAGAATCTGGCTGCAATTCTTGATGGCCTAGAACATCCTTCTGAAGAAATTCCTATTGAGGAAAATCATGGAGATGTTCTTATGGTTGAAGCTGGTGCATATCCTCCTGCTATGAACAACAGCTTTAATGCTGCTTCTGCTGGACCTTTTGTCTCTGTTCTGATGAACACTATAGACAAGCTTCAACAGAATCAAGCAAGTTTTTCTACTCGTCTAGACAAGCACGAGGATACTCATGCTGAGTTCAGATCTTTTATGAAGGATCAGAAGGAAGCTACTCAGAAGCAAGTTGAAGACACTGCTGAGATTAAGTACCTTCTGGCCGTTTTAGCTTCTAAGCTTAGCCAGTCGTAGTCTGCCTTGTGTCTTAGTTTATTTCTTTGTTTTTTGCATCTGCTTGAATTGCATTTGTTTCTGTACTCCTATCTTCTGATAATTATCAATGAAAAATTATCTTTTCTTTCTTCACTCTTTGTGTTTTGTTCATCTGAGTCTTTTTGCTTTTTGATGTTATGACAAAAAGGGGGAGAAATATGATAATTGAATTGATTTATTATATTAGTTGCTGGGATTAAGTCTCAACATTCCTAACATTATTTGCAAGTTTTTCTGTCTTTGATAGTTTTGCAGGAATGAGATATTCTGGTCAATGCTCAACGTGAGAAGAAAATACATGGGGAAAAGCAATTCTAAGGAAAAGAATGCTCTTAAAGAATTGAAGCAAGCTTAGTGCTCTGAAGCTTCAACATCAGAAGAAAGAAGATGCTCTGATACAATCAAGTATGCTCTGATACAATTGATTACAAAGGGAAAATTCAAAGCTCTGCAGCTGTCCAATGGAAGCTCTGAAGAAGAAGCTCTGAATATTCTGAAGTTCTATTCTACGTGAAAGTCTCAACTGAAATGGAAAAATACTCAGGGAAGTATTTTATTTATAAATTCTTCTAGTATTAATTTCAAGGGGAGATTGTTAATCTTAGGGGGAGAGATATTCACACACTCTGATTATATGCTTATGCTATATCTGTGTAATTGTCCTTGTTCATCTGATATTCTGGATACAAATTCATATCAATTATATATGTTTTTGTCATCATCAAAAAGGGGGAGATTATTAGAACAAGATTTATTCTGATCAATATTCTGTGTTTTGATGATAACATTATATATGAATTTTGTATAAGATAATGTGGTACTCAAATCCTTTGCATTTTCCATTTCATGAAATATATAAAGAGTATGCACAAATCAGCGCTCAGAAGCAACTGACTCAGAAGGTTCTGGATGGCTTCATCAGAACATGCTCTGGCAAGACATCAGAAGATGGTCAAGCAGAATCAAAGCATGAACTGAAAGCATCAGAAGAATGAAGTCAGAAGCAGAAACTCTGAAGTTCTGATGGTATCACGCTCAAGCTCTTCAAAGTCAGAAGACAAGAAGATGCTATGCACCAAAGCTGTTGACTTTGATATTCAAACGTTGTTAATCTACAAAATCTGAGTCCAGAAGAAAGTACAAGATGAAAGGCTGAAACGTCTAATCTCTAACTGACAAAAGGAACGTTAGAAGCTACAAAAGGCAAAGTCAGTAAAAGCAGCAAAAGCAAGGCTCGAGGTAGTTGACAAAAGTGTGAAACATTAAATACAAAGCTGTACTATTCACACAAAGCATTAAATGCTCCCAACGGTCATTTCCTCTCAGCGCCTATAAATAGAAGTTCTGATCAGAAGCAAAGAAGAACATTTGTGCAAAATACTGAAACACTATCAAAATCAAAGCTCACAAACTTCATCTTCAACCTCACAAACTCTTGTAATATTTAGTGAGTGTTAAGCTTAGAACTTAAGAGAAATATCACAGTTGTGATTACAGCATTATTAGAAGCAAATCTATACTCTTGTAAACATTATTTTACATTGTTTGTAAAAGGTTCCTAGAGTGATCAAGTTGTGATCTGTAGACTCTAGAAGAATTCCTAGAGTGATCAAGTTGTGATCTGTATACTCTAGAAGACTTAGAAGGTTTCTAAGTGGATAACCATTGTAATCAGTTGGATTAGAGGATTAAATTCTCAGTTGAGGTAAATCACTCTAAGGGGGTGGACTGGAGTAGTTTCGTTAACAACGAACCAGGATAAAAGTAATTGTGTTCATTGTTTTTATCTTCCAAGTTTTTGAAGTCACACTTATTCAATCCCCCCTTTCTAAGTGTTTTTCTATCCTTCAACAACACATGGAATAGGTAAAAGAAATTCAATATAAAGCCATTCAAGAATTGAGAACTATAACAAATAAAGTTGTATTTCCAAACATACATGTATCAATTAAATCTATGTAAAAAATTGAGACTAAATTTAACTCCTAAGTCTATTAACAAATTAATTACAAGGAGGTATCAAAACAAAGAAAATTCAAGTATATTTAAAGAAAAAAGATTTATTAAAAGTATTAAAACAATTAAGAAAAATTAACAAAAAAAATCAAGACAATTTTTTACATACCCTAAAATACCTAAAAACTATTTTTATGTATTTTTTACTTGAAAGAAAAAGGAATTATAAGTTAAAAGTTAAAGGAAAACAAAGAATTAAAATAAACTAAAATCTACACTACCAGGGGGTGCAACAGCAATTAGAAAATGAGTTAAAGTTGGTTAACTGTAAAATGGGCCAGGAAACCGGGGGTGGAGAAAGCATGGGCGCATGGAGGCCCAGGTCCATTGCGTGGTGGTGTATTAGTGAGGCAAGGGTATAACTTCAGAAACGTTACAGGCCCAGCTAATCTCGTGGCCCACTCACACAAGCCACTCATTATCTCAAATAATCCACATTTTTATTTCACTTTCATTTATTCTATTTGTGACATTATTATTTGATTAAACATAACATGACAAAAAGTGAACATTATATCAATTGGGTCAAGATACTTTAAGTCAAGTAAGACAAAAAACAAGCTGACCAATCAGGATGCGCCAGGTAGTGAGCCAATGATTGTAATAAGCCAAAAACAAAATGACAGACCAACAGCACTGCGCCACGTCACCTAATGGATCCAACTCCATGCACGTGAACCAGACGCCGGGGACAAACTCTGGTCGTCTTCTCCGGTGGAATCACCACCACGAATCACCGTCACGTGCCTAAAACCTAACTAAACTACCACAGTCCCCCTCGGATTTTCGCGTAGAACGTGAATCCGAGCTCAATTTTCTCATATAAAGTCCCTATAATCAAAACCAAAGCCGTCTTATGAACCCTAACTACACAACAGTCTCACTAAAAAGCCAAATTAATCACAGCAAAGCGTTCATGATCAAACCCTGAGTTCATACGCATGATTTAAGCAAGCAAACATACATAACAACGTGCAAACCGAATCGCATTTCCAGAATCAAGAATCAACACAAATAGCAAGGAGTTATGAATGCAACATAGATGCATATGGCCTAAGTACATGGATAAAATGCTGAGAGTTCTGAGAGTTTACCTGGAAGAGTTCTTGAATGAAGACCTTCGGGAAACTTCAACTCTTGACGCCTCGGATTCAGATCTCGAAGGTGAGGACGATGAATGATAGCCTATGCACACAAACACCCTCTGATAAAAAGACTCAGAATCTTCCTTCAAGCTTGGAACTCAGGTAGTATGATAACCCTTGTTGTGAGACCGGAGCTTAGTGATAGAGATCGGAATAGATGCCAAATACAAGAGGGAAGATGAAGGTTTTGGCCATAGTGATGACGAAGACGCAGTGGTGGTGGTGGTAAGGTGGTGGTTATGGTGGTTGTTTAGAGTTTGTTAAAGTTTGTTACAAGATGTAACAAACTTCGAAGGTGAGGGATGGAGGAGAAAAAAAACGGGAGAGAAGAAGAGAGTGAGGAGAGAGAGCTTTTAGAAAAATGAGAAAATGTGAGAGATTGTAATGTGAGTTTATGAAGGGAGTTTCTTTTTTATAGTGTAAAGGTGCATGGTATATGTGGTGAGGATGAGTGTAGCATAGTGTATCATTTCTTCTACACTTAATGGACAAGTTGTTGTTGTTTATGGCAAGCTTCTCTTTGGCTTTTACGTACCAGCTCTCATGCATGGGCTTATGTGGAATGATTGTGTTGCAAGAATTTGTGTGTTGCTTATTAGAAGAATACTCATGGCACCCACTTTGTGAACCAATAACTCTAACTACAAGCCTTCAAATGATTCAATCTTGGGGCCAATTTAAAGAGTGCATGGCATAGAGTAATTTCCCTGTTTGACAATCCTTGGGAAGAGGCTTGGAAATGGTAGAAAAATAACCATGAACTTGTGTTGCTACCACTGCTAAGGCCTTGCGCGCGCATGACTCATCCCTGGCCTAGCAAGATGCCAAAACTTGGTCATATGGGAGTGCGATTTTGAGACCTTTTATCTTGGTCCACATGTATTCAATGGTTTCCATCTATGGCTTGTTGGAAAGAGAGCATGACAAGGAAGAGATTTACATTGGAGTTGGCTCTGGAAGATGCTTAGAACTCTTTAAAATCAACTTCAAAAATGACACGCCACGTGCTTGTGAAAATGTCTTGCGTGTGCCCTGACCTCTGGCCCAGATTCTTGTAAATGCATGGCTTGGTTAGAGTGTGACTTTGAGCACTCACAATTGATTCAATATCTACTCAATTGACTTGGTTCTTGTTTCATTGTGTATAGGACATGGCAAAGAATAGATGCATACCAAGTTTTCATTTGTAGGGCCTTTGCATTGCTCTGAAATTGTCTTCAAATATGGCACATCACATGTTTGATGAAATGCTTCACGTCTGGCCTAAAATCTGCCCAGCTTTGTGACTTGATCCAAGTGAAAAATCTCAACTTCAAACCTTAATAACTCTTCAACCAAGCTTCAAATGAAAAAGTGTCCAACTACAAAGTTGTTCTCCTCCATGAGAAGAACAACTTTGATGTTGGAAATTTTTCCAAAAATGTCATTTGCCACTTGTAAACGGATGGTGAAGTGGACTGTTCATCAAACTTTCAAGAGCCAAAATATTTTCTAAGTATGAAAACTTTCCATTTTTTATTTTTTTCTATTTTGGCAACTTTTGTCAAACTCCTGATTTTATTCATTCTTTGACTTTTCTTGACCGATTTTCCACCAAAAGTCAATATTTGAGTGATTGACCTGATTTTGACCCAAAAGTCAATTGTTCTGATTTTTCTCCGATCTTAATGAAATTCCCGATTAATTAGTTTCCAACCAATGGTAATCAACTGAACACTTCCACACAGTCTGTTAGAACAAGATTTGTTCTGATCAATATTCTTAGTTTTGATGATAACAATGTATATGAATTTTGCTTGAGACAATGTGGTACTCTAATTCTATGAAATTTCCATTTCAAGAAATATATAAAGAGTATGCACAAAATCAGTGCAAGAAGCACTGACTCAGAAGGTTCAAGTATGCAACATCAGAACATGCTCTCGCAAGAAATCATAAGATGGTCAAGTAGAATCAGAACACGGTCTATTGAAGCATCAGAAGAACTTGAGATCAGAAGCAGAAGCACTGAAGTTCTCATGGTATCACGCTAGAAGCACTTCAAGGTCAGAAGACAAGAAGATGCTCTGCACCAAGCTGTTTGACTCTGATATATTCAAACGATGTATCAACAAAGATCAGATCAGAAGCAAGTACAAGATGGCAGGCTACGCTGACTGACAAAAGGAACGTTAGAAGCTATTAAAGGCAACGCCAGTTAAAGCAGGAAAAGAAAGGCTCGAGGTAGTTGACAAAAGAGTGAAACATTAAATGCAATGTTGTACGGATCATGCAACGCATTAAATGCTCCCAACGGTCATCTTCTCAAACGCCTATAAATAGAAGTTCTGATGAGAAGCTGAATATAACTTTGCGCAACCATACAGAAACGCTGTCAAATTCAAAAGCTCTCAAACTTCATCTTCAACCTCACTTCATTACTGTTGTAATATCTTAGTGAGATTAAGCTTAAACTTTAAGAGAAATATCACAGTTGTGATTATAGCTTTTAAGAAGCATTGTAATACTCTTGTAAGAATTTGTTTACATTTATTTGTAAAGAACTAGAGGAGATAAAGTTGTGATCAGATTCTCTAGAAAGTCTTAGAGGGTATCTAAGCATTGTGTTCCTAGAGTGATCAGGTTGTGATTAGAATACTCTAGAAGACTTAGAGGGTATCTAAGTGGAAAACCATTGTAATCTTGTGTGATTAGTGTATTAAATCCTCAGGTGAGGTAAATCACTCTAAGGGGGTGGACTGGAGTAGTTTCGTTAACAACGAACCAGGATAAAAATCATTGTGCAATTGTTTTTTATCTTAAGAGTTTTTAAAGTACACTTATTCAAACCCCCCCTTTCTAAGTGTTTTTCTATCCTTCAATTGGCATCAGAGCGCCGGTTCTAAGGTGCAAGCACTTAACCGTGTTTAGAAAAAATTCAGGAAGAGAAAAATGCTTAAGTCAAGATGGCTGGTGAGACTCCAACACCTACATCTACTTCTGGCTCTACTGAGCAATACAACAATGGAAACAATGGCTACACTAGACCACCAGTATTCGATGGTGAAAACTTTGAATATTGGAAAGATAAACTCGAAAGTTACTTTCTTGGTTTAGATGGTGACTTATGGGATCTTCTGGTGGATGGTTACAAACATCCAGTGAAAGCTAGTGGTGTAAAGCTCTCAAGACAAAAGATGAGTGATGATCAAAAGAAGCTATTCAAAAATCATCACAAGTGTAGGACTGTTTTGCTGAATGCTATCTCTCATGCTGAATATGAGAAGATATCTAACAGGGAAACTGCCTATGATATATATGAATCATTGAAAATGATTCATGAAGGAAATGCCCAAGTCAAGGAGACCAAAGCTCTTGCCTTGATCCAGAAATATGAAGCCTTCAAGATGGAGGATGATGAAAACATTGAGAAAATGTTCTCAAGATTTCAAATGCTAACTGCTGGGTTAAGAGTTCTTAACAAGGGATACACCAAGGCTGATCATGTCAAGAAGATCATCAGAAGCTTGCCAAGAAGATGGGGTCCTATAGTGACTGCTTTCAAAATTGCCAAGAATCTGAATGAAGTTTCTCTTAAAGAATTGATCAGTGCTCTGAGAAGTCATGAAATAGAGCTGGATGCTAATGAACCTCAAAAGAAAGGTAAGTCTATTGCATTAAAATCTAATTATAAAAAATGCACTAACGCTTTTCAGGCAGAAGAACAAGATTCTGAAGAATCAGAATCAGAAGAAGAAGATGAACTGTCCATGATCTCCAGAAGGGTAAACCAACTCTGGAAAAGCAAGCATAGGAAGTTCAAGAACTCCAGAAGTTCTAAGAAGCTTGAAAAAGGAGAATCTTCTGGAAGCAGAAGATCTGACAAGAAGAAGGTCACATGCTATGAATGCAATGAGCCTGGTCACTACAAGAATGAGTGTCCAAAACTTCAGAAGGAAAATTCCAAAAAAAAGTTTCATAAGAAGAAAGGACTTATGGCAACGTGGGATGATTCAGATTCAGAATCAGAATCAGACTCTGAAGGCGAGCAGGCAAACATTGCACTGATGGCCACAGTTGATGATGGATCAGAATCTACATCAGAATTAGATTCTGAAGAGGTATTTTCTGAACTATCTAGAGAAGAGTTAGTTTCCAGTTTAATAGAACTTATGGAACTCAAGGCTCATCTTAGTATCAAATACAAAAAGCTGAAAAAGCTATTTGATTCTGAAACTAAGAAGCTAGAAGTGGAAAATTCTAAACTGAAGGAAAAAGTTTTAAAATTATCCAAAGATATTGGATCTCCTTCTGACTCAAAAAAATCCATTCCTAGTCTCAATCATATTCTGAAAGAATATGACTCGAGTTTTAGAAAGTTCTTATCTAGAAGTATTGGCAGAAGTCATCTTGCTTCTATGATATATGGTGTTTCGGGAAACAAAAGGATTGGCGTTGGCTATGAGTGTGATATCCCACATAAATTTGAACCTGTAGATGATATGAAAATCACATACAAGCCATTGTATGATCAGTTCAAATATGGTCACTCACATGATATTAGGCTCATTTCACATGCCAAAAGCTTTCATGCTACACACACTAAGAAGCATGTGACACAACCTAGAAAATATCATGCTGCTAAACCTAAGGAATATCATGCTGTACCTCCTGTTGTTTATCATGCTAAACTCAAGTTCAATCAGAACTTGAGGAAAACTAACAAGAAAGGACCCAAGAAGTTGTGGGTACCTAAGGAGAAGATAATTTTTGTTGCAGATATCCTTGGCAGCAAAGAAGACAAAGCATAACATGTCATGGTACCTGGACTCTAGGTGCTCGCGACACATGACGGGAAGAAGGTCTATGTTCCAAGACCTGGTGCTTAAGTCTGGTGGAGAAGTCAAGTTTGGAGATATTAGAAGGGCAAGCTAATTGGCTCTGGAACCATAAGTACTAGTAACTCTCCTTCCATATCTAATGTACTTCTTGTAGAAGGATTAGCGCATAACTTATTGTCCATAAGTCAATTAAGTGACAATGGTTATGACATAATCTTCAATCAAAAGTCTTGCAAGGCTGTAAGTCAAAAGGATGGCTCAATCCTATTTACAGGCAAGAGAAAGAACAACATTTATAAGATTGATCTTTCTGATCTTGAGAAGCAGAAGGTGACTTGCCTTATGTCTGTTTCTGAAGAGCAATGGGTCTGGCACAGAAGATTAGGCCATGCTAGTTTGAGAAATATTTCTCAGATTAACAAACTAAATCTGGTCAGAGGACTCCCAAATCTGAAATACAAATCAGATGCTCTTTGCGAAGCATGTCAGAAGGGCAAGTTCTCCAAACCTGCATTCAAATCTAAGAATGTTGTCTCTTCCTCTAGGCCGTTAGAACTTCTGCACATTGATCTGTTTGGCCCAGTCAAATCAGCATCTGTCAGAGGGAAGAAATATGGATTAGTCATCGTAGATGATTATAGTCGCTGGACATGGGTAAAGTTCTTAAAACACAAGGATGAGTCTCATTCAGAGTTCTTTGAATTCTGCACTCAGATTCAATCTGAGAAGGAGTGCAAAATCATAAAGGTCTGAAGTGATCATGGTGGCAAATTTGAGAACAAATTCTTTGAGGAGTTCTTCAAAGAAAATGGTATTGCCCATGATTTCTCTTGCTCTAGAACTCCACAGCAAAATGGAGTTGTAGAGCGAAAGAATAGGACTCTACAAGAAATGGCCAGAACCATGATCAATGAAACCAATATGGCTATGCACTTCTGGGCAGAAGCAATAAATACTGCATGTTATATTCAGAATAGAATCTCGATAAGACCTATTCTAAATAAGACTCCTTATGAATTGTGGAAGAACAGAAAGCCCAACATTTCATATTTTCATCCTTTTGGATGTGTTTGTTTCATTCTGAATACTAAAGATCATCTTGGTAAGTTTGATTCTAAGGCACAAAAGTGTTTCCTTCTTGGATATTCTGAACGCTCTAAAGGCTGCAGAGTATACAATACTGAAACATTGGTTGTAGAAGAATCAATCAATATCAGATTTGATGATAAGCTTGGTCTTGAAAAGCCAAAGCAGTTTGAGAATTTTGCAGATATAGATATCTCAATCTCAGAAGCTGAAGAACCAAGAAGCAAAGTATCAGAAGCTGAAAATCTCAGAAGCAAAGGATCAGAAGATCAAGTTGCTGCGTCTTTAGAGAATCTCAGAATTTTTGAAGGGCCAACAGTCAGAAGATCTTCAAGACTAACTTTTGCTCACTCAGAAGATGTCATTCTTGGAAAGAAAGATGATCCTATCAGAACTAGATCCTTTCTAAAAAATGGTAGTCAGAACAATTGCCCAGAATGAGAAGATGAGAATTTCTGACGTATGGATAAGCTCTGAAATGTGTTTGGATTATCTTCTTATAAGAAGTTATGATAGTGAACAATTAGAAGTTCTGATTCTGTTATTACTAACGCTTCATTATCTAAGTTGATTCAGAATCTCTTTTAAAGTAAAACAGCTGTCACCAGTTGTTCCAGAAGATGAACACGTGTTCACTCTTTTTGGACAAGCATGCGTACAGTTGAGGAGACGCCGCCCTAGGTAACTGTGCAAATCATACAGAAACGCTCCCAACGGTCATCTTCTCAAACGCCTATAAATAGAAGTTCTGATGAGAAGCTGAATATAACTTTGCCCAAACATACAGAAACGCTGTCAAATTCAAAAGCTCTCAAACTTCATCTTCAACCTCACTTCATTACTGTTGTAATATCTTAGTGAGATTAAGCTTAAACTTTAAGAGAAATATCACAATTGTGATTATAGCTTTTAAGAAGCATTGTAATACTCTTGTAAGAATTTGTTTACATTTGTTTTTAAAGAACTAGAGGAGATCAAGTTGTGATCGGATTCTCTAGAAAGTCTTAGAGGGTATCTAAGCATTGTGTTCCTAGAGTGATCAGGTTGTGATCAGAATACTCTAGAAGACTTAGAGGGTATCTAAGTGGAAAACCATTGTAATCTTGTGTGATTAGTGTATTAAATCCTCAGGTGAGGTAAATCACTCTAAGGGGGTGGACTGGAGTAGTTTCGTTAACAACGAACCAGGATAAAAATCATTGTGCAATTGTTTTTTATCTTAAGAGTTTTTAAAGTACACTTATTCAAACCCCCCCCCCCTTTCTAAGTGTTTTTCTATCCTTCACAGTCCTCATACCATCTCCCTTCATGAAATCAGCTCTTGATCAATGTGTTGACCAAAAAGTCAACTGTGTTGACTTTGGTCAGGAAACCTTAATTCAGGATAATCAGGTGAATAGTAAGCTTGTACTTTCTGACCAATGCTCTGAATTGAAGGTGAGAAAACCCTGATCCAAGGAAGCCCTCATAAATGATAATGCCACAGGATTAGATCTCTGATCCTTATATTTGATCAAAAATTCCTTATACCAGGAGCCTCTTTCTTGCGACCCTTTGGGATAGTAACAAAGATATGAATGCATGAATTGGGTCATGACCTAAATGATGTATGTATATGGATTGTAAGCCAGATAAATAGGGTAGGACAAATTTGGGGTATGACATAAGTCATAATTCAACTTAAGGTAATAACAACATTTAAACATAACAACAATCGTCCATCCCCTGAGTGCTACGTATCAGAGCAAGACCCTCTTGACTTATTATAGAGCATCATGAAGACTTCGTAAATTAACTTCAAACTTCCATAGTTATGTGAGGGAAAATTCGTGTCTTCATGATTTCAAAATGTTGTGAACTCAACCAATGTATGTGGAAGCAACGAAATCAAGTGGATGCAACAAAGAAAAGCAATTTTGGCTAAAAGTTCTCAACAGGTTGACACACAAGCACAATAGGTCGACCTACTGCTATCACTTGTGAAAGATTCCATGTCAAGGCAGAATGCGTCGACGCATTACCTCCTCAGGTCGACGCATGGCATTTTGAGGGAACCTCGGGTATGCGCACGCCGACCCTACAGGTCGATGCATGGACTTTTGGGAGAATCTCGGGTATGCGCACGCCGACCCTTGAGGTCGACGCATGTGTCATACTTGCTTCAAAAATAGATGCAGAACTTCAATAGGTCGAACTACACAGAGGGACAGGTCGACCTATCGCTACTTTTACTGGTTTTTTGCTGTGTTTAATTGGCTAATGCAAGGGGTGTGGTATATATATCAAATTGATCTTTCTCAAACAAATTAACAAGAAACGTGAAAGATATACTCAAGCTTTTTCTCATCTCCAACCTTTCTCTTATTGATCGAAAATCACACATAATAATCTTTTTTCGATCGAAGTAAGGAACGTGCGTTGATAAGGTTCGACGGTAGACATTGCTCTTGTTCGAGTGAAGATTATTGAGGATGTTTCTTGTATATAACCTTAGGGTTTTTTCTTCTACATCAAAGGTTTGATTTGAAGGTTTTTGACGATCGCTTCGTTTAGGAATCAATTCAGCCGAGCATAAGGAATTGAGGGATTGTAGATTCGCTCAACAAATTTGCTACAATCGGAGGATTGAAAAGGAAGGATCGGGGTCTTGATCGGTGAAGATCATTGACATTGACTTGGTTCTACTTGAATCAAGCGGAGGAAAGAATCCTATTCAATTTAACTGCATGTGTGTAGTTGGTGATTGGTAAATTCTATCCTTGTTAAACATTTTGCAATCAAATAAAACTTTCCTAATTTCATTTGAAATTAGGGGCAGACGTACTCGAATTTTGGTAAAACGGTTCATTATGAGTAATACTCTATTAAGTGTGTATTCGAATTATTTGATAAATTCTTTAAAACGTAATTCATATTTTGCCGTTTTTCATCCAATTTGGTTAGTGCACATATCCGGTCCCCAATAACTAGATCGTTCAAAGATGATAAAGTTGATCCCAGGAAGTCACGTTTCAAAAGCTAGAATTTTCTTAAGTCGGAAAAAGGTGGTCTATTCACCTCCCTCTAGACCATACCTATCGTCTAACAAGTTATACTTGAGTACCTGCCCATTTCCCGTGGTAGGGGAAACATCAGTAGAAGGGGTGAGATATCTAACAATATAATACGATGCATGATAAATAATATAATAGAAATCAGATCGTATAATTTACCACTTCACAACTTTCAAAAAACAATTATAACAACAAATATAATAACAAATAGCAACGAAAATTATAACAATAGCTATAATAGCAATTAGCAACAACAGTTATAATAATAGTTATAATAACCATTACACATCTTTCCAACAATACCTGTCACAACAAATCGTTAACATAATTTCACACTAAGTCATCAACAACATATTACAACAAAATCATCAATTTAATACAACACTTATCCATCATCACAACAACATCATCAACAACAACTAATCAATTCAAAATGCGACTTATAACAATGCATATGCATGTGGTACCATTTGGAAGAAAACTCCCAACTTAAACATTTTCCATTCAGGCCATCGTCACTTTTTCCATTTTTAGGCCAACTTAAGCATTTGCCATTTTCAGGCCGTCGTGTTTGCCATAATTTTCAGGTCGTCGTGTTTTCCATAATTTTCAGGCCATCTTGTTTGCCATAATTTTCAGGTCGTCGTGTTTGCCATAATTTTCAGGCATGCATTATGCAATGGATGCGACTCAATGAATGCAACAATCACATACAACATAACAAAAATCTCATCATGAGACATACGCCTATATCACTGTTATTACCAATTATTAGAGGTAATCATCATCACAAAAGGCATAAGCCTATATCGTCACTACAACAATGGCCGTAGGCCTACAACATCATCATCGTATCAACAGCATAATCATAATGATAATATAATCATAATCACATCATCAACATCACAATATCAACAATGTATTATTACAACAACATAACAACTCTACCAACATCAACATAGAACAATTTTCAACAATAGATTCATTGACAGTAGAACAATTTCAGCAATATGAGAAACAACCACCACAAACAACCACACACCGCAACAATTTTACACAACCACAAACAGAGGCGATTGTACAAACCCAATCTCACATACAATTCATCATAAATTCCATTATAGATTCAGAACCCCACCCTTACCTTGGATTGAAGATTACTCTATAATTCTAACGATCAAACCCTTCTAGCCTTAGCTTCTAACCCCTGCCTCTCTTAATCAGAATCAAAAGCTGAATTTTTTTCCAAATATGCAGCTACAGTGCGATGATGATATCTCGCAACTCAGACCTTATTTTAAATATCCCAACGGTCAAAAGTTAGATATAGGTGTTGCGAACCTACCCTCAAAATTTGGCCACGATCCAACACTTAACGAATCGGGGATCTTCGATTTAGTGAGACTGCTGCAAGAAAAACGGGAATTAGTTTCTCTCCTATTTTCTCTCTTCTTTGCAACTTCCCATGATCAATTCCCCAAGACTTTTTCCCTTCTAATTAACCTAATCCATATCTTAGCCTAATTCATATCTTAACCTAATTTCATTAAACCTATTGAGCCTAACAATCTCACCCCACATTTTACTACCACCATCACTTAATTAAGTCTATATAATAAATCTAATATTTCTTCAATATTATTTCTACAACTTAATCAATTAATTAATTGTCTAATTAATCATAACAACCCATGCCAACAATTCTCAACACTCTACAAATTCAACAATTAAATTTGAAATAATTTGAAAATCCTGCAAGCGCGTCATCCATTTGGACTTGGACTAGGACTCGGCCCCATCCCCGAGTCACTCTTTACTGTGCGGCTCTCTCGCGCCGAGCTGTGGCTGTCAGTGTCTGCCTCCCCTGTCTAAGTCGTGCGGTCGGTACCTGATTATCTGTCATTTTCCTTAAAAAAATGCCACTGGTAAGAGTACGAAGAAAACAAAATTGAAACTTAAAAAAAAAAACAACTCAGACCTAATTTTAGAAGTGCATATCTGAAACTGGTCAGATGTAATTTCAGAAATGCACGTCCGAAAATACATGCGAACAACCTTTTTTGCAGACTACCATTTCTTGTCCTAACTTATTCAAAATCTAATTTTTACCATCTAAACACTGTCATTAATGACCCACAATAACTTCAACCTACAACATTATTCTAATATGTAACAGCCCTAATAATATTTTCAAGCTACAATGTAAAGTTGTGAAAATTTACAATTTTTTGAAGCATTGAGTAGATGTTGAATGGGGTTTTGAACCCTTTATCAATGCTTGGAAAGAGTTGTAAAATAACAATGCTTTGAATACAACTTGGCAGAAATGAGTTTGAAATGAAAAAGTTTTTGTTTTGAATAGAATGAACAGAATGAACAGAAGTAGACATGGCAATAAAACCCAGACCAATGGGTACCCACCCGAACCCGCCCAAAAGTTGACGGGGAAAACCCGCTTTGACTGGGTTTGGGTTTTCCCCGATTAGAAAACATGGGGATGGGTCGGGTAATGGAGACACTAATACCCACCCCGAACCCGTCCCCGAACCCGTCCCCGAACCCGCCCCGTTTATTTCAATATGTACATTATTATTTATATTTCATAATTTATATTATTAAATATGTGGCTAATGTTTTAATAATTTGATTTGTATTTATTATTTTAAATATTTGAAATATATGTATGAAATTTTTTGAGATTGTTTTATTTTGTTATTTATAATGTAAATTGATTTTTGAAAAAGTAAATATTTTTATTAAAAAATTGATGTTACGAAATACATGGTGGCGGGGCGGGGATACCCGAACCCAACCCGAACCCGTTAAGGACGGGTTTGAGTTTTAATTCCCCATCCCCGTTTGGGTTTGGGGCGGGTAACGGGGATTGATTGGGGATTTGGGTTTGGGTTTGGGGGAGGTAAAAACCGTCCCCGACCCGCCCCGTTGCCATGCCTAAACAGAAGGGAGTGGTTGTTTGGGTCTGAAATCACCCTTTTAGGTGTCTTCGGATAAACATTTTTAAAATATAGGGATATTTTGGATTTTTTACGACGGATTTGTAAGAAAATACGCGGGTGTAAAAATAAATTGCCTTCTCCTAATTAGGTCTATTCAAAGGGGCGGTATCTGAGTATGTGTCTGGAATTTTACTAACATTCTACCAAAATTTCTATCAGTGAAAGGCTTATCGGTGTTGTTATCTAAGCAAATTTGTGAACCTAGACTTCCAAAGATATTTCGGCATTCAATATTTTTGAGCCACTCCTAATTTCTAACCCAAACTTTTCCAAGTGTTTGTTACAGAAAATCAGGATTAAAATCAATGTTTTAAAAACCGGACCGGTCATCGAACCGGTGAGGGTGTTGGGTCACTGGTTTATCGGTCGAACCACTGGGTCACTGGTCGAACCGCACGACCAAATCGGATTAAACCGGATAACTCGGTTGAATAGACCTGTCATTATATAGGTATAAAACCGGTCGAATCGGATGATTCAGTCTCTAAAAAAATATAACTAGCTTTTAAATTTTTAAAAAAATATCATTATCATAAATTCACAATTTCATAACTTAAATTCAAATTTTAAACAAAGGTATCTCACATAACAAAATAGTAAAAAATTACAAAGTCTAATTGCAAACAAAGTCTAAATACAACATAATCTAAACAAAGTCTAATTACAACATAATCTAATTGAATAGTTTATAACAAAATAACTCCAATGTGTACCAAATTTAATTAAAAATAGGATCCTCCTAAAAAGAAAATCAAATAAAATTTAATATGTTTATGCTATTTAAGAAAATTTATTAGCAAAGATAACAAATAGACAATAAAGTTTTTAATTTGTCACTAAAAAACTATGTGAGAATGTTATTTAAGTAATACACTACTAAATATATTAAAAAAAAAAGTTAAAAAAAAAGTTTAAAAGAAATGTTAAAAAAAAATTAAAAAAAAAAAGTTTAAAAAAAAGTTTAAAAAAAAACAAAAAAAAAAAAGCAATTAAACCGCCGGTTTTCCGGTTTTCCCAATTTTCCCGGTTTTTCCGGTTTTCACCGGTTCCCACCGGTTTGATGGCATACCCGATCTGACTATTGAACCAGACCGATTACCTGGCCGGTTCCCGGTTCGATCGGTCCGACCAGCCGGTCCGGTCCGGTTTTTAAAACACTGATTAAAATAGTTGCAGCAAGTGAACAGCTTCAAGTGCCCTAGATTTATATTCCATTTTTTTGGAACGACTCAGAAAATTTATTGATCAACCTTAAATTATTTAGTAACATTTCTTAAATTTTACTAAATCCTAACAATTTTCCGTTGTGAATATATTTTATTTTAAAAAATCTAGAAGACATCAAATAAAACACTACATTTTTCATATTATTAAATTCAAACATACATAATATATTGTGATAGGATGATATCAACGATTACAAGACATACCACATGGGCGATACTTTAAACATAAAATATGTTATTTTCATATCATATTATTTCCCTATTCACTTCTTGAACACAAACCCAATTTTAAGATTATGGATCTTCATATGGAAAGATCCTATATGACACAAGGATGGTTATTATCATGCTCACTTCCATCATGATTAGGCACCCAAGCAATAGCCTTATTGCTAACAAAATGACATATAGAATCGTTCCGGGCTTAACATGAAGAACTTCATCAAGCACCTTAGGATCCATACCTCTTGTGTCATGGTGACAGATTGTCAATGCTTTCGCTTTAGTTCCATCAGAGGCCGCCAATGAAACCATATAAGCCGTTGTCGCATTGACTTGGTGGCAATAAAATACAACTCTTTCTAAATTTAACCTATGACACATCACCGTATTGTCTCCGATTTTCTTTACTTCTTCTATCACATATTGGTCTTGATTTTGAGCAAAGGAGCTCGAAATCACCTTAATATTTTTTCCAAGCTTTGAAATGGCAAAATCTATCATGGGTTTTAAAGACGAAGCACAATACTTCTCTTCTCCTATAGCTGCTGGATTTGTACAATAGCTACTAAGACTATGAGTTTCACTCCATATCCATGTTCCCAAAGGTTGACCTGCCTTTGATAGTAAGGGTTGCCTATTTGAATGCTTGTGGAAGCCTAAGCTCATTTTCTTTCCAGGGTAAAGATCATGTTGGAAAAAAGCTGTCCAATCTTGGTCCTCATCGTTACCTCTATGATCTGCACAATTCAACAAATAATATAGATCTGATTAATAGATCAAAGAGAGAGTATATAACAATCTTACACAAATATCTCAAAGAGAGAGTCTGACCAGGGATGAATATATCCGAGAGAATATTCGGTATAGGAGTGTTTGGCCAAACAGATTTCCAATATTCTTCTCCAGATTGCAATGCTTCAATTTCCACAAAAGTCAACTGTGTAACAATCACTCAAATTAATACCACAAATCACATAAACCAATGGAGCAAAGTAGAAAATAACTTACAAATATTAGAACTAAACAAGATAGTTGTTTGAACTCCATTAAAGCTATTCTGGCAATTGTACAAGTTATTGGTGTGTCTATGAGGTTGAAGGACTGCTTCAAGTGTCCAATATATATAGTGAAATGTTTGGTCCCCTCATAATGCAGGGTTCTTAATTTGTTTATCTAAAAATATAAAAAATTATGTAGTACTATATTTTATTTTGATTCAAACATGTACCATATATTATTAAAATTATGTCAATTTATCAATATACTTTTTTAATTGAATTATTTTTTCAACTATTATTTTTACAGTCGGATAATGATATAACTTATTATAGTTGGACAAGGACGGGACATAGCTACAAATTATAATGGTAAACTAGAATATACTCTTTATATCTAGTTTCTTCATCTCTTTACTTTTGCATTTATTTGAGCTAAACCGTGATTTTAAGATTCTAAACTTTTAAGAATTATACTTGCCACCCACTTTTTAAAACCTAAACTTTTAAGAATTATACTTGCCACCCACTTTTTAAACCTGCCATCCTCCAATTTACAATATTCTCAAAATACTCCTGATATTATTAATTCAAAATTTATACAATTTTTGAAAAAAATTACTGTTAAAAAGTAAATTTTAGATACTTTTTTAAATATTAAAACAATTAAATTTACTTTGACATTATGTAATATAAAGATACATTATTAATAATTAAAACATCGTTATAATTATAATTTTTTTTAAATTTCAAAAATAACTCTAACTTTTTAAAATTATAATATCGAACAAAATATTTATAAAATTTTATAAAATATGATTAAATATGTTTTTGGTCCTTAAAAAATTTAATTTTTATAAAAATAAAGTCATATTTCAGTTCCTACAAAATTATTTATGCACATAGTTTTAGTCAGTATAGATTGACTAAAACGTCGTGTAAAAATAATTTTATACGGACTACAACATGATATTTTTTATAAGCACTAAAAATTAAATTTGAGATATTTGTAGAGACTAAAAATATATTTAACTCTATAAAACAGGAATATTTTAAAAACAATTATTTAAAGTAAATTTTTATTTGATATTTTTATTAAAAAGAATTATGTGTATTGTTTTTTCAGTAACAGTATAAAATACTATAAAAATTATTTTTAAAAATATTTAAAACATACGTGTCCATATATTAATCTTACCAATCAGTTTTATAACAATTTTAATTTTAAAATCTACATTAAAGTTTATGAGTGCTCTGATTGAGAGCTCAGAGAACACTTAGTGTGACATGCGGAGCCATGATATTGGTTTAGGGATGAAAATAAAAATAGAGGTGGATAATATTGAATAAATTTTGATATCATCTTAAAGTTTGTATTTATATTTAAATTTTAACCTATAAATATCATATATATTTCAAAAATAATTTGGATGATTATATACGTTCATTAGTTTTTTGATTAGATTCATGATGTACTTATGCTTTTGATAGGTTATCTTTTTATAATAATGTTAATTGTTTTCTGCCAAAAACAAATTGTTAATGTATAGTTGACTTTGCAAATATAGTTTCTCTCTAGACAGGGTTACTGGATTCTCTCGGTCTCCACGGGTTATAACCTCAATAAGAGAATCTTACAAATTTCTTAAGATCCAACTAGTAACTAATCCCGTCTTCACACGGATTCTGGTATGGGACGTGTATTCATTCATTTCAATAATTGGTATTATAAGATATATATTTTTCAAAATTATTCAGGGTTTATATTTGTTAGTATAAGATACCAAATTTAGTAAAATCAAAAAGTATATATTATAAGATATATATTTTTTAGAAGCAGTTATGAAATATAATTTGTAAGAGTAAATATCAAGTAATAGAAAGCATTGTTGATTACAATGAAAAGTCTAAAGAAGAATTGTGCATACCAATATTATGGCGCAGTTGTATAAATGTTATTATTAGATTAATCTAAAGATGTAGAGGGAGACTATAACGTAAAAATTTTACTTTTTTCCTTGTCAATAAAAGGTAATACATCTTAAACAGTGGAATTATATTAAAAATGAATACAAAATTATAATAAAAACAAACAAATAATGTGGTTGGATTGGTTAGTGGTCTTTGAAAATTACCATTACCATAACCATTTTAAATAAAAAAATAATAGAGAGTAGTAAATTATTAAGTAATAAGTATTTCATTAAAAATATTTTTAAATACACATAACTCGTTATAATTTAATAAATGATAAATGATATAAAGAAAAAAAATTGGAAGTAAATGAGAGTAATGGAAAGGACGTATATATCTACAATATTAAAACGACTCGGGAAACCTAAAGTGTATTAGTTATGAAAATAATGATCGCTTTGTCTCTCCGAATCCTCTGTGTTATATTCATATTCGAAAGGCGACTTTGTTGGAGACGGTATAATCGGAAGTCATCGGAGCAACAGTGTGGCACAGAATGGAAGGAATCTCAGTCAACTGATCCCAAGCTACGGTGAACACCACCATTTCAAGGTAAGATGTTATGCAGTTGTTGTCATTATTCAGTCGGAGGGTTAGTACAGTAACTGACGATTTGGGGTTTTAGTTGGTGTTGCATGTAGTCGTAGTGGCCATAGATTTAGGTTAATAGTTTGGCGTTCGCTTTTCATGCATGTATATTAATGAACTTTCAGTGGCGGAGTTGACATTAGAAAAGTTACATGGTTTAATAATTTGACATGTAATGATAAAAGATGAGGTTGCCATTATTATTTATTAAAAAATCTGTTATTCTGCAGAGATGAAGGACGTCCTGTTGAAATTCAACAGACTCCCAAACGAACAAGGAGTTTTGTGTTGAAACAAATGTTGGAGGAGATACGTCGTGTGAAAAAAGAAAGTAAAGATGCGACGGAAGAAATCGAGGCATCGAAGGTGAAAACAGAACCTGTGTCTGATGAAGAAGAACGGTGTGTATTGGCAAAAGATGTTTTGGATCATAAAGAAATTGCAGAAGGCAGCAAAGGGAAAAGGAAACAAAGGCCAGGCATTGTTGTAGAGCATGGAAGAAAAAGCTATCATGCAGCTGTCTACCGCGCATCTTTTCAACCATCTGTAACCCGAAGGTATTTGTGTTTTGTTTTTTAATTGTTATAACCAACTATTTTAGTATAAAAGTAAAATTTCCTATATATACCAAGTCTGATACTAAGCATGATGTATTTGATGGGACTTTGTGTGGCAGAAATGGACGTAATATGGGGTCGGGAAAACAAAAGGGAAATGCAGTAGCAGTTTCAATAAGCGATGATGCTGGAAGATTGCGGCGCGAAGGCAAGAGGAAAGCCTGTATGCCTGGAACGGCTGGCATTGGTGAACAGCGCTCCTGGAAAAAAAAGGATCACATATCAACCAACGATGCAAGGTAAATATGTTGTAAAATATATTAGACATATCTGTGTAAGAATATATTCGTCGCTGAATGAGTAGGTACAAAGGTACAAATGAGGACATTAATCCTCTCGCGTTTCTTATTGCATCGGTGTAGGAATGGAGGAGCCAAAAGATTGTTGGAAAAGGTGAAAGGCAAGGGCCAAGTTGTTGGAAACAGTGTGGAGAAGTCAGCAAAGTCGCAGGAAGACAATGGCAAAGGTGAAGTTTCTCACAGGGGTGTCAATCGTGCTAAATCTGGAAGGTATAAATTGTTTGTGGTTGAATAAACTGGTGAAGGCGTGCGATATGTTGTTTATGACGCTAAATTACTGTGTTTTATAAACCTATTGTGTATAATATATGTAGGAGATCCACTCCGGGATCAGTGGCTGTGAAAGAACAAAGCTGGACCAGGGTGGTTGACAACCCAGAGAAGTTGAGAAACAATGTTCTGGTAATTTACGCTGCGACAACTATAATCAAATTCAACAATGTCGCATAGTAAGTAGTAATGTAAAGTTGGTGTTTATTTGTTCTGTTTCAGTTTATTCCAAGAGTTGTAATTCGTGAATGCATATATGGTAAGATTCCAAGAATAACCCTGATTGATCGCGACTACGATGTTCTGTATTACTGAGAGATGATCAAGAGGGAAGACATTGTGGATAGGTATTTATGCGGTGGATGGACTGACTTTTGCAAAGACCGCAATCTTCAGAAGGGAGACACACTGCGTTTCTGCATTAGATATTCTCCGGTGGAGTCGATCTTGGTGTCCGTAGAGCATGGATAAGCAGAGTCACTAACGTGTTAACGGATGTGAAGTGTGGTTTGTCGTAGACATAGTAGGATTTATTAATGTGTTTGTTTTTAAGTTTCTGGACAGAGGTTTAACATGTTTTGGAACTTTATTTTGTTGGGCATTCCTTTTAAGTTCAAATTGCTATTATTTTGTTGTATTGACTTGCTAACTCTGGGCTGCATGGTTTGTATTATTCTGGGCTGCATGGTTTATTTAAAATTATGTCAATGGCATAATGAAATATTAATGGTTTCAAAAACTCAGTGTATTCCAAAACATGAAAGGAGGCTTCATTCTATGTGCAGTCTCAATTTGGAAGTATATGAGGGTTGTTCCAAATGTTGCATTTTCTTGGATAAATTAAAGATGAGGCTTAATATAAAAAATAGCAAGAATTTGTACAAAAAATTAATGCATATAAATACATTTTAACATGTACAGCGATGTATTAAAATTTACAAAAAATAATTATTTATAGTATGTAGAACGATGAATTCGCTTAAAAATACGATTATTTTATAAAAAATATTAATTATATGCAACTACTTTGTAAAAATAATTAGGAAATAATCTATAAAAATGACAAATTAATAATTAGATATGTAATTAATTTCAAATTTGTTTTGTGGTATGTATTTAATGTTACATAAGTGTATTTAGTTAAATCTAATAATTAAGAATAAACAATATTTTATTAAATTTGATTTTAATACATAACAATTATTTTTAATGAGGCAAAGGAAAAAACTTAGTTATATTTAACAAACATTTTTTTGTCTTTGTGGGAGAATATAAAAAAAATTGAAGAAGGAAAGATTATTTAAGTGGGCCTGTTTTTATCACCTTTGTAATAGTGAAGTTGGTCCATTTTAAAAGGTTGACCCATTAGGCCCAAAATAACAAACAGGCAAGTGAAAAGGGATTCTCTACTGTTGTTTATCAGACGAAATCCAAGAAGAGTATAGACACATCAGTATTCATCAACATTCCTCATTAAGGTCAATTGCATTCAATACGTTTCCACCCAAAAAAACCGTGCCCTCCGGCGAAGACAATGTTATTTCGGCTCCTTGGTTTGGTTGTATCCCAATCGACGTATATGATTTTCTCAGCGCACCAGAAAACCGGATAAGAAATAGGGTTGCTGTGAGAAGCGGTCGCCGCAACCCGGCATCAGGTCACAAAAGCGATGGTGTGTCCGATTGTGGCACCGGTGACTTGGATAACGACATGCATCAGCTCAATGTCCACAAAGGCCCAGTTAAATTGTCGATGGCAGCAACTGAGAGGTGTTTGGCAATGTCCGTGTCTCATCCTACCATGACAGAATCTGATGGAGAAAGGTAAGTGTTTACACAGCATGTTTAGGGTTTGGTGAACTCCGTGGAATGAAATTGACATTGGAAGTAACCTTAATGATTTGTAGTTTGGTGTTAGTATTGATTACGAAATTGTGTCGTGATGTATAGTTTTTTGTTAGTATATGATTTATATAAGACTCTATTTTGTCAGACAACACATTGTTTCGTTAAATCCCAACAGACTGTGAATTGTGTAATATGGACATTATTTCCAGTTGTAAATTGACATAGTAATGTGTTGGATACTTCATTATTTCCCTTAAATCACAGTGTGAGTTGCCCCTAATTCAGTGTGCAATATTTAAGAAATAAGTTCCTAATGTATAGGGTTATGCAAAATTTCCTAATGTATAGGGTGCAGCAAAATTTCATAATGTATAGGGTTATGCAAATGAGGTTGAATCTAAATGAGAAAGGATGGTTAACTGCACTCTACGATAAATGTTCACAAATATAAGTGCAAGGAATATAATTTGTAGTTTCCTGCATGTATTGGTTATTTGACAAATTTTTTGTATTTTACTGCATGTATTGGTTATATGTACATGTAAAGTTGTTTGTCATATAAGGTACTAATTAACGTGAATATATACGTTGCAGTTGTGATGAGGATATATGGGATGACAAAGAGGTCAATGAAGAAGACCTTGGTCCAGTAGGTAGGGTCCTTGTTTGGAGGCGTCCCGTAAAGTCTCGTAGGGTTGCGGCAAGGAACGTCCTTGTAAGTATTAATGAATCACAATAAATTTTTTGCCACTGTCTATAAAATAAAGGAGAACAAAACATATTATCACTATTGTTTGCACAATTGTTTATGTCAACGTGTTATAGATAATCATTTGCTATATATATATATATATATTAAGTTTCGATGGTTATTGGATAACGCATATGCATGCATGGTTTGAAACGCAGGCGTTAAATGCTGTTATATTATCACGGGAATAGTAGACAAATGATTCATATATATTGAATGTCCTTTTAAGAATTATAGTCTACAACATAACAACTTGTGTATTTGCTTATAATTTTGTCTCTTATTAGTATGAACTACTTTTGCCATCATGCAGCAAATGCCTCAGAAGGCTGTGCAAGAGTATCTAACAGACGGGCACGAGTCAATTATGCTATTTGACTCAGATTGCGGACGGGAGTACAACTGTGTGCTGCACCTGTCAAAAAGGAAAGCATGTACTGAGCGGTTTATAGCCAAGGAGTGATACACGTTCGTAAGGGACCAGAAAATTAAAACAGGCAACAAAATCGGATTCAGTTTGAGGATTCCTTTGGCTGATAGATTGTTGGTTACAGTGAAACGTAAGAAGCCGTCAAAGTGAATGTCTATGTGTAGGGTGTGTTGGAATTAGGTCGACGTATATACCGGTTTATGCCAATTAGGAAGGTGTTTGTTATGTTAGCATTGTGATAACCATTTTGCTGAGTACCTTGGTGAATGGGTCCACTGTTTTTTCGTGATTTGTTGAATATTTTGATAACCTTTCTGAACAATATTTGAATATTTTGAGATGTAACTTGCAATGATGTAATATATGACTTTGCTTCATAATATATATATATATATATATATATATATATATATATATATATATATATATATATATATATGTGCATTTTATATTGTCCATTGTGTTTTTAACTTATATATATGTGAAGATTGTAATATATATTGTTATGCTGATTCAAACAATAATTCAGGCGTGACCCATAGATGGTGGGTCGTTGTAATAATAAATCAATATGATAATTGTCATACCCCAAAATTTGCCCATATTATTTCTCTTGTTCAAACTCAAGTCAAGGCACTTTGCTCAAAGACGCCCCTCATTAAACAAGGTTCAAGAAACTAGGGTTTTTGTTGTTCCGAAGAAAATAAATGGATCAAAAGTCACCTTTTTAAATGAAGCATACATGAAAATTGTAAATGGGGATGAGACCAAAAGGATCTTTTAGAAGGAATCCTAAGCTTTCTAAAAAGTCCGAAAATACATTTCTGAGTCAAAATCGAGGGCGCTATGGTCGTTACAAGTTAGGCTATTATGGAAAAAATGTGAAAGTTAAATGGAGCAATTTTGAATGTTTGATTAAATAGGCCCAATTAGTAGGGTGTAAATATGAATATGACATAACAAGAAACTTCCAGGCCCATTTGTGCATCATCTTGATTTTGGTTTTTTTATCTAAATTTAAATCAAAATAAATCAAAACAAATCAAATGGAAATTATGATGTACGTGAATCTATTTTTCTGGTCAATAATCAATCAAAAATCAAGCTTGGGGCTCAAGAAGATATTTGAAGCTTGATTGAGTTCAAAAACAGCAAGTTTTAAATCTCTTCCAAATCAAATCTTTGATTGATTTTAATCACAAGGATTCAAACAAATTTGGTTCATCTTGGGTAACCTAAATCCATCTCTATAAATAACTAATTCTAATCGAAAAAAAGGGGGGGATTTGGCAGTGAACAGAACCGTGTTCAAGAGCAAAAAAAAAGTGAAGGGAGAGGAAATTGCAGTCAGATTTTTAGCAAAATCCATGCCATTATGAACGTCCAAAACGATTCAGTGTTGTCTTCTGAAGCTATTAAGATAATCACCATCGATTGAAGCACCCGGAATCGCAAGAACAGGGCCACGGTTTGCACTTATTTTGCCTAAATTCGATCTCATTAATTTATGCATTATAAATACTCGTAAGTTGTATATTTGTGTTTGCATAGATATGTAGGAACTTTCTGGATCGTTGTCTTTGAGTTTTGATGCAGGGATTACAAAACACCATTGCTAGGGTTCCTTGCTTCTCAAATGGGGGTTTCATATAGGGGCGATTTCAGATAAAATAGATAGGATCATTGGATTTGTGGCACCATTTATAGTTGATCTGGGTCTTTGGTTATGATTTATTGTGTGTGTATTGCTGAGTTCGATTTTCACAGGGTTGTGGCCACGCTCCAAGAACCGTGGGCAAAGGTATGTGTTCTTAGAAAGCCTTCACGAGGAAGACGAAGAGCCCGCGCGCGAGTTATTTTTTTCAAATTTTCGTAACTTGTTTTATATTATATTATATCCAATGCACATTGATATCAATCAACCAGCGCAGCATTAGTGGAAAGACGCTTATGTGTTCACTCAAGGGGGCGTGGGTTCGATCCTCGTCCCTGACATTTTGTTTTATTCTCTTTCAAAGAGTCAACCATACAGGCTCCATGCGTCCCAATGATGAGGGTCTACCGTATGCCCTCAGTCATCACCATCGGATCTTCACCAAAGCTGGATCTAAGGCCCATGAAACGCAGGTCTATGATGTTCTACCAAGGACCTACCACACTAAATCCAAGCTAAGCTTCCTTTTTTATTTTATATTTTATTTTAATTGCGTTTTCTTTATTTATTTTCTTTTCAACTTAAAACTTTTATCTTGTAAATCAACAACTTTATTTTTAGTAATATTTATTTTATGATTTAAAATTTAATTTAATTTAATTTAATTATTAATAATAATTCTTATTTGATAAATTAATGATTAATTTAATTTAGTTGCTTAATTATTTAATTATATCAATATTTTATTAATTAAAATACTTATTAGGATTAGACAATTTAATCGAAAGGTCCTTTTTTTTACTGATTTAATTAACTAGGTTGAAAACCAATAATTAATTAATCTGGTTTTATTCATTCTATTAAACTTAGTCAATTTGTGCCCTCATCAAGGTTTACGAAGATCGTGCCTACACTGAAAATTTTCTCTTTGTTGTCCAGTTTTTCAGGGTTATCATCAGGGTTCATCCGCCTACGCGCCATATCAGATCAAAAGCTAAGTCCTGATTCTGTATTTATTTAAATATTTGTTATTTTGCATCTTTTTATTAAATTAGGGTTTATTCTTAAATGCCACTGAACTATCACTACACTCACCCTTCTGTTTATTTCTCTTTTTTCCAATGTTCAGGGTTAGCCAGCCGGTCGAAGCTCGATTAGTCAGTAACCCTAAAACCTAACTTATTTTAATTTCTTCTTTATTACTTATGTCAGGCCTACTACTCTGTTGGGGTCTTATTATTGCTTTTTCCCTATCCCCATGGTTTATCATGTAATTGCTCCTGGGTTGTATTGTGTGGCTTTGAAGGCACTTAAAACTGTATACATTAATTTTTACAAGATAAATTATTTGAATTGATCACGTGATTGTGCACCCACACACCTTTTATGGTAACCCCTCTTGCTTCCTATTTCCTGTTACCTTGTTGCCTTGTGTTTTTCAGTGCAGAATATCCAAGTCCCTCGAATACGAGGATACCTCAGCAATGTTGCCCTCGGTTCATTCTTAAGATCATAAGTCCCAATAATGCTGCCTTCGATTCGCTAATATGATCTCGTCCCTCGAAGTTGCCTACGAAATGCTGAGGTGTCCTCTGGTTGCCTAAACAAAAGGCTATTCTGATCCTTCCCTTAGACTACCTGCCCCTCTATGGCATGGGACAGTCTTGTGGCGAATGATAATTCGACGACCCTTCAACCTCCAAATAAAAGGACTTCCCTACCCTCCTATGGTATGGATAGCCCTGAAAGGTTAAAAGAACATTTTTCATCTAACCAGGTAATTTGCCCCTAATTGCTTTTCTCTAGTTTAAAATTCTCTTTCTACTCTTTTCTAAAAACTCACAAGGCTACGCTCATTTACGAGCTAAAGTCCTTGTTTCTTCTTCTTCTACATTTCTAAAACTTTTGGCTTCAAAACTAAAGAGCAAAGAAATTAAGAGCCCATGGAAAACCATGGATGCAAAGGGTTCCTTACACCTTGCTTTTTGCGACATTTCGATAAAGTCAGCTCACCGTATTACAATAATACAACACTATTTCACAACAAAGCTATATGTTAAAGATAAGATGCTCAACTTTTGTCACGTATGTTAGAACAAGATTTGTTCTGATCAATATTCTTAGTTTAAATGATAACAAGGATATGAATTTTGTGTGAGATAATGTGGTACTCTAATACACTGCAATTTCCCTTTCAGGAAATATATAAAGAGTATGCACAAATCAGCGCTCAGAAGCTTTGACTCAGAAGGTTCAGCATGCAACATCAGAACATGGTCTGGAAAGACATCAGAAGATGGTCAAGGCAGAATCAGAACATGGGTCTATGGAAGCATCAGAAGAACTTGAGTTCAGAAGCAGAAGCACTGAGGTCCTCATGGTATCACGCTCAGAAGCACTTCAAGGTCAGAAGACAAGAAGATGCTCTGCACCAAGCTATTTGACTCTGATGATATTCAAACGTTGTAAACACAAACATCAGATCAGAAGCAAGTACAAGATGGCAGGCTACGCTGACTGACAAAAGGAATGTTAGAAGCTATTAAAGGCAACGTTAGTAGACACAGCGTAAACAAGGCTCGAGGTAGTTGACAAAAGAGTGAAACATTAAATGCAATGCTGTACGGAATACGCAAAGCATTAAATGCTCCCAACGGTCATCTTCTCAAGTGCCTATAAATATGAATTTCTGATGAGAAGCAAGGTTACGAATCCTGAACGAACTTATTCTGAAAAACTTGCTGAAATGTTGTTCAACTCAAAGCTCAGAAACTTCATCTTCATCAAAGCTCACTACATTGCTGTTGTAATATATTAGTGAGATTAAGCGTAAACTTTAAGAGAAATATCACTGTTGTGATTATAGCTTTTCAAAAGCATTTGTAATACTCTTATTTGATTACATTAATTTGTAAAGAACTAGAGTGATCAGGTTTGATCAGGAAACTCTAGGAAGTCTTAGCTTGTGTCTAAGCAGTTGTAACTAGAGTGATCACGTGGTGGTCAGGATACTCTAGAAAGTCTTAGCTTGTGTCTAAGCATTTGTTCCTAGAGTGATCAGGTTGTGATCAGGATACTCTAGAAGACTTAGTCGTGGGCTAAGTGGAAAACCATTGTAATCTGTTGCGATTAGTGGATTAAATCCTCAGGTGAGGTAAATCACTCCGTGGGGGTGGACTGGAGTAGTTTAGTTAACAACGAACCAGGATAAAAATAATTGTGCAATTTGTTTTTATCGTTCAAGTTTTTAGACTACACTTATTCAAACCCCCCCTTTCTAAGTGTTTTTCTATCCTTCAATTGGTATCAGAGCGCCGGTTCTAAGGTGCAAGCACTTAACCGTGTTTAGAAAGGATTCAGGAAGAGAAAAACGCTTCAGTATAAGATGGCTGGTGAAATTCCAACAAATCCATCTGCATCTACATCTGGCTCTGCTGAGCAATATAATGGTAACAATGGTTATACTAGACCACCAGTATTTGATGGTGAAAACTTTGAATACTAGAAAGATAAACTGGAAAGTTACTTTCTTGGTTTAGATGGTGAACTATGGGATCTTCTAATGGATGGTTACAAACATCCAGTGAAAGCTAGTGGCGTAAGGCTTACCAGACAAGAGATGGATGATGATGAGAAGAAGCTTTTCAGAAATCATCATAAATGTAGGACTGTTTTGCTGAATGCTATCTCTCATGCTGAGTATGAGAAGATATCTAACAGGGAAACTGCCTATGACATATATGAGTCATTGAAAATGACCCATGAGGGAAATGCTCAAGTCAAAGAGACTAAATCTCTTGCTCTAATCCAGAAATATGAAGCCTTCAAGATGGAGGATGATGAAGATATTGAGAAGATGTTCTCAAGATTTCAAACTCTAACTGCTGGATTGAGAGTTCTGGATAAAGGCTACACCAAGGCTGATCATGTAAAGAAGATCATCAGAAGCTTACCCAGAAGATGGGGTCCAATGGTGACTGCATTCAAGATTGCCAAGAATCTGAATGAAGCTTCTTTGGAAGAGCTTATAAGTGCCTTGAGAAGCCATGAAATAGAGCTGGATGCAAACGAGCCTCAAAAGAAAGGTAAGTCTATTGCATTAAAATCTAATGTTAAAAAATGTACTAACGCTTTTCAGGCTAGAGAAGAAGATCCTGAAGAATCTGAATCTGAAGAAGAAGATGAATTGTCCATGATCTCCAGAAGGGTAAACCAACTCTGGAAAAGCAAGCAAAGGAAGTTCAGAGGCTTTAGAAGTTCAAAGAGATTTGAACGAAGAGAATCTTCTGGTGACAGAAGATCTGACAAGAAGAAGGCTGTCTGCTATGAGTGCAATGAGCCTGGACACTACAAGAATGAGTGTCCAAAACTTCAGAAAGAGAATCCCAAGAAGAAGTTTCATAAGAAGAAAGGTCTTATGGCAACATGGGATGATTCTGAATCAGAATCAGAATCAGACTCTGAAGGAGAAAAATCCAACTTCGCGCTGATGGCTACAGAAGATGATGGATCAGAATCTACATCAGAATCAGATTCTGAAGAGGTATTTTCTGAACTATCTAGAGAAGAGTTAGTTTCCAGTTTAACAGAACTTCTGGAACTTAAGGCTCATCTTAGTATCAAATACAAAAAGCTGAAGAAGCAGTTTGATTTTGAAACTAAGAAGCTGGAAGTGGAAAATTCTGAATTGAAGGAAAAAATTTTAAATCTATCCAAAGATAGTGGATCTCCTTCTGAAACAGAAAAATCCATTCCAAGTCTCAATCATATTCTGAAAGAATATGACACGAGCTTCAGAAAGTTCTTATCTAGAAGTATTGACAAAAGTCATCTTGCTTCTATGATATATGGTGTTTGTGGAAACAGAAGGTTTGGTTTTGGCTACGAGGGTGATACCTCACATAAATTTGAACCTGTTGATGATCTGAAGATCACATACAAGCCATTGTATGATCAGTTCAAATATGGCCATGCACATGATATTAGGCTCACTTCACATGCACAGAAGTTTAACACTATTCACACCAAGAAGCATGTGACACATCCTAAGAAATATCATGCTGACAAACCTAAAGAATATCATGTTGTTACTCCTGTTAAATATTTTGCTAAACCCAAGTTCAATCAGAACTTGAGGAGAACTAACAAGAAAGGACCCAAGAAAATGTGGGTACCTAAGGAGAAGATAATTTTTGTTGCTGATATCCTTGGCTGCAAAGAGGACAAAAAGCAAAATGTCATGGTACCTGGACTCTGGGTGCTCGCGACACATGACGGGAAGAAGGTCTACATTCCAAGACCTGGTGCTTAAACTAGGTGGAGAAGTCAAGTTTGGAGGAGATCAAAAGGGCAAAATCATTGGTTTTGGAACCATAAGTCTTGGTAACTCTCCTTCCATAACTAATGTACTTCTTGTAGAAGGATTAACGCATAACTTATTGTCCATAAGTCAATTAAGTGACAATGGTTATGATATGATCTTCAATCAAAAGTCTTGCAAGGATGTAAGTCAGAAGGATGGCTCAATCCTATTTACAGGCAAGAGAAAGAATAACATTTATAAGATTGATCTTTCAGATCTTGAGAAGCAGAAGGTGACTTGCCTTATGTCTGTTTCTGAAGAGCAATGGATTTGGCAAAGAAGATTAGGACATGCTAGTTTGAGAAAGATTTCTCAAATTAACAAACTAAATCTGGTCAGAGGACTCCCTAATCTGAAATACAAATCAGATACTCTTTGTGAAGCATGTCAGAAGGGCAAGTTCTCCAAACCTGCATTCAAGTCTAAGAATGTTGTCTCTTCCTCAAGGCCGTTAGAACTCTTGCACATTGATCTGTTTGGCCCAGTCAAAACATCATCTGTCAGAGGGGAGAAATATGGATTAGTCGTCGTAGATGATTATAGCCGCTGGACATGGATAAAGTTCTTGAAACACAAGGATAAGTCTCATTCAGTGTTCTTTGAATTCTGCACTCAGATCCAATCTGAGAAGGAGTGCAAGATCATAAAGGTCAGAAGTGATCATGGTGGCGAATTTGAGAACAGATTCTTTGAGGAGTTCTTCAAAGAAAATGGTATTGCCCATGATTTCTCTTGCCCTAGAACTCCACAGCAAAATGGAGTTGTAGAGCGAAAGAATAGGACTCTATAAGAAATGGCCAGAACCATGATCAATGA
The DNA here is from genome assembly GCF_029867415.1 of Vicia villosa. NCBI lineage: Eukaryota > Viridiplantae > Streptophyta > Magnoliopsida > Fabales > Fabaceae > Vicia > Vicia villosa. Next base: position 1,396,453 of record NC_081186.1, read on the forward strand.
AACCAATATGGCTAAGCACTTCTGGGCAGAAGCAATAAACACTGCATGTTATATTCATAATAGAATCTCTATAAGACCTATTCTAAATAAGACTCCTTATGAATTGTGGATGAACAGAAAGCCCAACATTTCATATTTTCATCCTTTTGGATGTGTGTGTTTTATTCTGAATACTAAAGATCATCTTGGTAAGTTTGATTCTAAAGCACAAAAGTGTTTCCTTCTTGGATATTCTGAACGCTCTAAAGGCTACAGAGTATACAATACTGAAACATTGATTGTAGAAGAATCAATCAATATCAGGTTTGATGATAAGCTTGGTCTTGGAAAACCAAAGTAGCTTGATAATTTTGCAGATATAGATATTGATATATCAGAAGCTGTAGAACCAAGAAGCAAAGCTGCAGAAGTTGGAAGTCTCAGAAGCAATGGATCAGAAGATCAAGTTGCTGCATCTTTAGAGAATCTCAGGATTTCTGAAGAGCCAACAGTCAGAAGATCACCCAGACTTGCATCAGCTCATTCAGAAGATGTGATCCTTGGGAAGAAAAATGATCCTATCAGAACAAGATCATTTCTAAAGAATGACAATCAGAAGCAGTGATCAGAATCAGAAGGTGTAAAGTCCTTTCAGAAAAATACAGTTGTCATCTATTTTATGATGGTGAACACGTGTATGTACGGTTAGTACAAAGCGTGCAGTTGAAAAGACGCTGACCTAGGTAACTGTGTTAAATCATTTCATTTACCACGTTCTCTCACCTAACGTCACTTATCATTTAATGCAATTGATTTCTTTTAATTCTGTAACTGTTCATTCTCAAAATTTTATTGCATTCTTTTTCTCAAATCCGTCTCTATATATTCTTTTCAAATCATATCGTTTATCTTTTTCGCTCCCATTCTCTCTTTCTTCTTGCATACTTTCTTTTGAAAACTTCTTAGTCTTTTCTAAAACCCTAAACGAAAACCCAGAATTTGTTCTTCTTATTTGTTCATTTTGCTTCAATGGCTGCTTCTTCATCTCAAAATGTTGGTTCATCTGCTCCTCTCCATCTTCAAAATGAAGAAAATCAGCAACTCACTCCGGTTGTTGCGTGCTCCATTCCTAAGAATGAATTGGAAGTTCTATGTGAACTCATGGTTGATTTTGATAACATTGAAGAACACCAATTTCATCTTAAAGAAGATATCATCTTTCAAGGATGGACCTCACTGTTCGCTGAGTTCTGTGGACCCGTCTATCCAGATCTTGTCAAGGAATTCTGGGTACATGCAGTTGTTGCTCCTAAATCCATCTTGTCTTTCGTCCATGGAAAATTTGTGGTAGTGACTGAGAACATCCTAAGAATGATGTCTGATCTGAGAAACCCTTAAGGGGTTTTTGAAATCGATCAAAGGGCTGATTGGAATGTTATGTTATCTACTCTGTACTCAGATGTAAATGAAACAAAGCATGTCAAGGACATGAGACACCTCTACAAAATCTGGACCAATATTCTTCTTGGGTGTTTCTATCACAGGAAAGGAACACATGCTTCTGACTTCGTCAACAATGAGCAAAAATACATTATGTATTGCATTGCTTCTAAGAAGAAGGTTGATGCTATCTACATTATCTTCAACCATATGTGGAAGGCTGTGAAGGATTCCAGAAATGCCTTCAGAGAAAAAAGTTGTACCACTATTCCTTTTGGTAGAATCATCACAAATCTTCTGGTTCATTCCAAGATTGTTGAGAATCTGGAAACTGAAGGTATTATCAAAGACCTTGCTGTCACCTCTGGGAGTTGCCTGAATGCTTTCACTTTAAAGAAGATGAAGGTGATTGATACAATCATCAAAATCCTCAACCTCTTGCTGGATCAAGAATCAGAAGAGAACCTGTTCTAGCATAATTTGAAACCTTCTTCAATAGTGAGGTACCAGAAGTCAAAACTAGGTATCTGAAGTCACAAAAAGAGGATAAAAGTCTTAAAGGTCAAGAGAAAGGTGCTCCTATTAAAGTAAATCGCAAGAAGGAAGGAAGGACCAAAAGAAAATTTGATCATCCTTCTGTTAATCAGGCGAAGGTAGTTCAGAAAGTTGCTTCTACTACTGAGAAAGAAGTGGTTCCAGAAGAAGTAATTGCAAAGGTTGTTAAGGCCGTCTCAGTTGAATTTGAGAAGAATAAGAAGGAGGCTGAGAAGAAGAAGAAGAAGAAGAAGTCAACTAACAATGTTGAGATTGTTAATGTTGTTGAGAAAGAGAAAACCAGAAAAAGGAAGCTAATAATTCAAGACTCCGATGAAGAAAATGTTGTTCAAGAGGCTGTGAATCAACAGGAAGTTCTGGCGACCGTCAGAAGGAGAGAGATCTCTAGCGGCAAAACAAAGATTGATGAAGAACCGAAGGGTAAGAAGCAGAAGAAGACTGAGGTTGTGGTCAAAGCTATTTAGAAAGCATCCAAAGGTATACGTATATCTGAACCTGATTCTACTCCTGCTGGTATTTCAGAAGTTGCACCAATAGCGGTTGCCCCTATCCCTAAACCAGAAAAAGCCCCATCAGAATCACCTATAACTGTCCATGTTCTTACACCTCCATCTTCTCCTGTAACCATTCCTTCTTCTCCACCCACCATCAATCCTATTCTGGATATACCACCCCTTCAAACTCTCTTTCCACCTCACACAAATATCTCCATCTCTCAACCTCCTCCCCATGCCAACTTTGAACCCATTCCCTCTACCTCTCAAAACAACCAAAGTGGTTCTGATCTTCCAGATTCTACATCACATGAGCAATTGCTCCGTGATTGCAACTACACTCCCAAGCCTCGTCCTGAAGCTGAATTGGTAGTGTTAGATTCTGATACTGAAGCAGAATCTTCTTATAAGTTGGATAGAGAGCCTCAACCTTACTCTATCCCTAACCCTGCCTTTTCTAAAATCAAAATAAAATCCCGCCGTTTGTGCCTTATTGGTGTAATTTTTGAAAAGGTAAAGAGGAATCTCAGAAGCATCTTTGATACCCTCAGAATTGCTGAAAGCTCTGGCTTGAATGAAGTCGCTATGCGGAAGTTCTGGAGAATCTTACACAGAGAATCAGATGCTCTTTTTTAGAACTTCAGGAAGCCTACGTAGAAGCTGCTCCACGGCCTCGTGGAATTCTGAGAAGCTATGAAGACTTCTGGTTTGCTCGTCTCGGAGGAAGATATACCTTGGAAGAAAAGCCCTTTGTGGATGAATTGGAAGAAGCAAGACTGGCTGCTGCATTAGAAGCTAACCCTTGCAGGAAAATTATGGTTTGGAGACCTCAATATCCTGTTCTGCTCGGGTATTTCAAGACTCTCTTTGATTTTTTGAGGGAAAACCCTTCTAAGACCCAAGCTTGGTCATTCCAGAAGTTGTTGACCCACCAGAAGTTTAAGGTCCTTCTGCCCCTAGGAATCTAGCTGCCATTCTTCAGGCACTTGAGAATGGAGATTCTGAGATTCCGGCTGCAGAATATGAAGATACTTCTATGCAAGAAGCAGATGTAGAAGATCATGTTGCTGAAATAGTTCCTGTTGAGGAAATCCCTGCAAATGATCTATCAATAGATGCTGCAGATCACAATGCCATCCCTGTGGATAGAAGCTGTGAAGCTTCTTCTGATGAACCTTCCCGTCTTGCAAGGACTCTGGAAGTTCTTCAGAAGAACCAGGATGAGCAAAGCTCAGTCAATGTTGAATTTAGAGCTTTCATGGATAAGCAGAATGAGCACAACAATGGGGTTCAAGAGATGCTGACCAAGATCTTGTCGAAGCTAGGGTCATCTTAGATTGAGTCTTAGTTGCTTTGTTTTTTTCTTTGCTGCATCTGTTTTGTGCGTCTTCTCTTCCTTATCTTCTTGTACTTCTGTACTTCTGTCTGCTTGAACTTCAATGAAAATTATCTTTTTCTTCCATGTGTTTCTTTTTGTTTTTCATCTGAATCTTTTATGTTTTTGATGTTATGACAAAAAGGGGGAGAAATATGTGATAAATTATTTGATTTAATCAGTTGACTTACTAACAGAACTTGCAAAGTTCTATGCTTTAAGTTGTGTTGTTGCAGGGATTGAAGATCCTCTTTAAAAGATCAACATAAGAAGCAACAAGATGAGGAAAAGCAATCCTATAGAGAATTAAGCTCTTGGATTCTTGAAGCAAGCTGAGTGCTATGAAGCTTCAGAATCAGAAGGAAGAATGTTCAGATATTCTGATGATAGAATATGCTCTAAAACATTATGCCTATTTGTTCTGATACATATTATGTGGCTCTGATACATTTTATGTGTTTTGAAACATTTTCTATGTTCTAACTCATTCATGCTGACTTTTGTCGTTTAGTTTTGTTCTGTAACATTTCAGGATGTATAGATGCTCTGATGATGCTCTGGTACATTCAACAATGTTCTGATACAATCTAGCATGAAGTGATGTAAGAAGAAATTCAAGCTCTGAAGCTGTCCGATGGAAGCAGGAATCAGAAGCTGTGAATGTTCTAAAGATCAAAGAAATTCAAGTTCTGAAGCTGTCCGATGGAAGCAGGAATCAGAAGCTGTGGATGTTCTGAGGATCTAAAGAAATTCAAGTTCTGAAGCTGTCCTATGGAAGCAGAAATTAGAAGTCATGAATGTTTTGAAGATCAAGCATATGTGAACGTCTCTACTGAAATACTCAAGGAAGTCTTTTATTTATAAAATTCTTCTAGTATTAATTTCAGGGGGAGATTATTCATCTCAGGGGGAGATTGTTAATCTCAGGGGGAGACATATTCACATGCTTATGCTATAGCTGTGTAATTGTCCTTAGCCGTCTGCTCTTTCTGATCGCAAATTCATATCATTTATATATGTTTTTGTCATCATAAAAAAGGTGGAGATTGTTAGAACAAGATTTGTTCTGATCAATATTCTTAGTTTTGATGATAACAAGGATATGAATTTTGTGTGAGATAATGTGGTACTCTAATACACTGCAATTTCCCTTTCAGGAAATATATAAAGAGTATGCACAAATCAGCGCTCAGAAGCTTTGACTCAGAAGGTTCAGCATGCAACATCAGAACATGGTCTGGCAAGACATCAGAAGATGGTCAAGGCAGAATCAGAACATGGGTCTATGGAAGCATCAGAAGAACTTGAGTTCAGAAGCAGAAGCACTGAGGTCCTCATGGTATCACGCTCAGAAGCACTTCAAGGTCAGAAGACAAGAAGATGCCATGCACCAAGCTATTTGACTCTGATGATATTCAAACGTTGTAAACACAAACATCAGATCAGAAGCAAGTACAAGATGGCAGGCTACGCTGACTGACAAAAGGAACGTTAGAAGCTATTAAAGGCAACGTCAGTAGACACAGCGTAAACAAGGCTCGAGGTAGTTGACAAAAGAGTGAAACATTAAATGCAATGTTGTACGGAATACGCAAAGCATTAAATGCTCCCAACGGTCATCTTCTCAAGTGCCTATAAATATGAAGTTCTGATTAGAAGCAAGGCTACGAATCCTGAACGAACTTATTCTGAAAAACTTGCTGAAACGCTGTTCAACTCAAAGCTCAGAAACTCCATCTTCATCAAAGCTCACTACATTGCTGTTGTAATATATTAGTGAGATTAAGCTTAAAATTTAAGAGAAATATCACTGTTGTGATTATAGCTTTTCAAAAGCATTTGTAATACTCTTATTTGATTACATTAATTTGTAAAGAACTAGAGTGATCAGGTTTGATCAGGAAACTCTAGGAAGTCTTAGCTTGTGTCTAAGCAGTTGTAACTAGAGTGATCACGTGGTGGTCAGGATACTCTAGAAAGTCTTAGCTTGTGTCTTAGCATTTGTTACTAGAGTGATCAGGTTGTGATCAGGATACTCTAGAAGACTTAGTCGTGGGCTAAGTGGAAAACCATTGTAATCTGTTGCGATTAGTGGATTAAATCCTCAGGTGAGGTAAATCACTCTGTGGGGGTGGACTGGAGTAGTTTAGTTAACAACGAACCAGGATAAAAATAACTGTGCAATTTGTTTTTATCGTTCAAGTTTTTAGACTACACTTATTCAAACCCCCCTTTCTAAGTGTTTTTCTATCCTTCAACGTGATTGTAGAAGAAGTAACGTTTGGGGCCAAGGAAAAAAGTTGTACCCATGTGAGCAATATATTTGTTTGCATAGATAATGACAAAGTTTTCTTGACAGAAATTGTGCATAAGCTGTGGCAAAACGTGAAGCCAGCATGTGATGCATTCCACTTTTTGAGCAATAAATAGAATGCAATTCTTCAGTTCCATATTGCAAACAAATATTTCATAAGTTGAACTTTCATCACTTCTCCAATAATACTATTTCAAACCCAGGCTGTTCCTTCAACATGGAGCTTTGTGGTGATCTAAAACACTCTGAGCTGATATATTATTTTGACATCGCAAAGATAGCATCACAGGTTAACTTTTATTTTATTGTTAAATTCATGGTGTTTATCTTCATGTTATGGGTTAAATTTTTGTTCAAATGCTAAAATATGTATCATTCATTATTTCAGCCCTATCTAGAGATTCAACCATCTTTTGTTGAAAGAAACAAAGACGAACTTTCCAAGTGTTGGATTGTGATGAACAACCAAAGTGTCCACCATGATCTAATATATAACCAAAAAGAGATTCATCCTCTCGTTATTAGTGGATGGCCTTGTATGGAATCCTATTATAACTTATGTAGTTGTTTCAGTTGGGTATTATGGCAACAGCAATTTTGGAATTTTATCATTTAAGGAGGTGGTGACACCCGAAGATTTATCACCTTTTCATAGTAGATACCTGTTAAAGCCGAAGATTTTATTTTTTGATATGGATGTCTTCCCTTTCAGTGTAGATCTTCCTAAATTAGTTGAGTGCTCATTATACACTTTTTTACAATTTGTGCGTCACCAACATGAAAAAATAAAAACTAAAATTTCCTTATTTTGTAGAAATTGCAGGAGGATTTCGCTTCTTTTCTAAGAGAGTATGGATATGAATTTATTGTGTTGTGCGGTGACAAGGGAAAGCATAAATTCATGTCGCCATTAAACCTTTCAAACCCCCGCCGCACAAAATTAGGATATGGATGGGACGACTTCTGCAAGTCCAACAACTTCAAATGCGGAGATAGAATTCGATTTAGGTTAGATGTTACTTCTTTGGCCAAAACATGTTATTTGTATTTACTTTCACAAGTGTAAGAAATTACGCAAAAAAAAATGGTATCATTTAACTTTTAATGGAGAGTTTATGTTAACAGGTTTTCTAAATGATATATATATATATATATATATATATATATATATATATATATATATATATATATATATATATATATATATATATAATATTCTAACCCATATAAATATATTAAGTTATTATGGTCATTGGTATATAATGAAAAACAAAAAGAATTGCACTCAGAACTCTTACTGCGTTAGAGTTTTGTCTCCCGTAGGCCTTAGAATATCAATGATGAATATATTAGAATACATCACTACAACAAAAATGAGCTTAGGCAACAATCAAAAACCGTAGTTAGATATACGCTACGGTTTTTTGATATCTAACCACGGTTTTTTGATATCAAAAAATGAGCTCAATGTAGACAAAGAACAAACCTTAACAACTAAAACCTCAATGTAGCTCTAAAATGAAAAACCTATACCAGACCCATTTTTCAAACAACTTATTTTGCAATTTTAATCACGTGAAAGAGAAGAGAGTGGTGAGAAGAGCTGAGATCTGGTCTTTGTTTTTTCATATGAGGCCTAAAGTAATTGGAAATGAGTGAAGATAAACTTGAAACAAAGAATGGGAGGAGGCGCTAAACACCTCTGCAATAAGAAAGTAGGGTTTTTTTGTTTTGTTTATGGCCCATTTAAAATCATGTAGTATTTACTATTTACTAGTTTATTTATATTTTGATTTTAAATTATTTCCTTTAATAATTAGCAGATTACAACAAGTCTTTAGCAACTTTTTACTTTGCAATAAATTTTGAATTTAATGGTTATTTTATTTATTAAAAAACTCATACTCTTATCGTCAACTAATAAAATAAATTAAATTTATTAAAAAAATATATTTTAAATTTATATTCTATATATTCTATAATTAAAGTATGTAACAAAATAATTTTACACGAGTTTAAATGTTAATTTGTTATTAAACTAATTAAAATAATATCATTTTTAATTCAGTTGCATTTAAATTGTAAAATTTGAGATTAAATGAACTTTTCATTGTCTCATTGTTAAAATTATTTTGTTATGTTTTTCATTTTTTTTCTAAAATAATATAAGAGTATCACTTGTTTGATAAAATAAAATTTATCTTTTTAAAATCAGTAATAAAAATATTTGGCCTTCTCTATATAGTTTTTCATTTTGAAAGAATAATCAATCAAATTAGTATTCTTTTCATAAGAGAAAAGAATAGTATATTGCCATAAAAAAAGTATTTTATTAAAGTAAACAAATCCACATACTTAATCATGTTTAAAATATTAAGCTAACGTTTTTAATTTTATTTTAAAAAACATTAATAAGTTTGTTTCCATTAACCCTCAATAAATAAATATTAATTGATCAAATAAGTAGGAAGGAAAAATAAATATGGTATTAAAATCTGAATATGCAAAGAGTATGGTTATAAATGTGGTTTATACATCAATAGAGAATAGGCTACGGTTATTCTATGGCCACCATTTAAAACCGTAGCCAAAGAAGAATAGGCGACGGATTTCCTCGCTATAGCAATATAATTTTACAAACATGACAACGCGTAAAAAACCGTTGTCTAGTAACCTTCAGGCAACGGATTTACCACCGTTGCCTATACTTTCGTTGCCTAAAGTCTAAAATGCTGGAGTGCATAAACCAAAAAAATGAAGTGTGTACTGTCATGAGTTGCAGTTTTATTCATATGCTGCTTGAGGCATGTTTACACAGGCTACGATGTAGAGTTCCAAGGCTGCACATGACATTTATTTAATAACAGTTAGCAAATCATCTCAGCATAAGCAGAAATATTACCTCAGAGTTGAAGTGACGAAAGTATATACCTTAGATAAGACCCATCTATATATATTGTTGAAAACCTCTTTATACACCACGTTGGTAGTAGTTGACTTTAACTTGTCATTTTGATCATATATCAATATTTTGATTCCTTGCTTCGTTGTGACCCTTGATAGTGCTACGTAGATTTGTCCATGAGTAAATACGTCCCTTGGAAAGTAAAGTCCGACGGTATCCAGGGATTGTCCTTGAGATTTTTTGATCGTCATTGCATACGAAACAACTATTGGGAATTGACGTCGTTTAAGTTTGAAAGGCCAAGGGAACTGAGAGGGAGACATGTCCATTCTTGGGATGTATGCCAAGTTTCCACAACCCTTTCCGGCCATGATTTTTGCCTCTTTAACATGGTTGGCCATCTTAGTTATCATCACCCTTGTTCCATTACACAAACCCTACGACTGATCTATGTTACGCATAAGCATAATAGGCGTTCCTATCTTCAAGCTAATATGGTGGGTAGGTAACCCCGAAGTAGTTAGGGAACTGAGAAACTCTGGTGTGAGGATATCGACTACATTGGTGTCATGAATTTCGGACCTGTCGACAGTGTTTGAGCTGTAGTAATCCTTGATCTCACCTAAATGAAAAAAATGTGAAATATAGTGAGTTTAATGATTAAAATATGGACATAGAAGGTGCGGAAATTAAATGAACACCTGGCAATAAATCAAGGACGTGACGATTGATTTGATCACCAACTTCTAATGTTGAAGCAAGTATCGCGCGACTTTTAAGATAGTCGTTAGATTGGTAATTTTGTATGAAATCTGGGTAAGTACCATTGACGATGGCAACGATTGGATCGCTGTAATCCATTATCAAAAGTTCAGGTGGCAACTCAATGTCGGCAAATCCATCATTTGGCTCAGAAAGTTTACCTTCACCAATTTCCAACAACCACTTTGAGAAGTCTGCGATTTCCTTCTTTTCATGTTTATTTGGGTCGGATTGTAGTCGCATGTTATGTGTTCAAAGTCAAAACTTCAACCGACCGCCATATGTAAGAAGCATTTATCGCAGAGTGTACGATATCAGAACAACTACCTCTAGGAACAACGGGCAAAATCTGTCTAAAATCGCCACCGAATACTACCACCTTTCCACCAAAGATTTCCTTTGAATTACTGTATGTACACATCATATCCTTCAAAAGGTCTTAATGTAAGATAAGCCTTGTAGTGGTTACATAAGGTTCAATTAAAAACTGTACACATCATATCCTTCAAAACGTCATAATGTAAGATAAGCCTTGTAGTGGTTACATAAGGTTCAATTAAAAACTGTATTGGGAGAGTGAGTTGAGAAGGTGTGGGACAGCATCGTACGGTAGTTTAATATATCCACTTGAGTAAGATATTATTTTAGTAAATACATGTTAAAGAAAAAAAAGCATTTATTTGATATTTTTGTGAATTTTGTTTTTGAGTAAGAAAATGAAATTATAATTCAAGGTTATCTACTGTTGCGAATGCTTATTGGTGAAATAACTATTCATAGTTCTGTTCCACATGATGAATATAGATGGTAATATAGAGATATGATAAGCAGTCATAGTTATGTTAAATCTTATGAATATAGATGGTAATATAGATATTTGATAAGCAGAGAATTGTGGGTAGATTGGGTAGATAATACCTAAAGATATATAATATTTAACCAAACTGATATCATAAACCTCCATTTCTGAAAGTGACATAATGTGGGTAGATTGGAATATAGAGACATGATAAGCAAAGAAATCTAAACATAAGCAGACCAATATATAATGTAAAAGAAATGACTTAAGATGATTAGCAATTAAGATAGAGTTTTAAGCTTCCCAAAATACGAATTACACAGTGAGTATAATCCTATCATTTAATACTAAATAGGCTTCGCAAATAGCAGCATATAACACGGTATCAAAATAGTACATGCCAATACAAAAAGATGTGTCAGTACAGGAATACAACTATTTGTTCTTCTCCAACTTAATGATCTTTTTAAGTTTTGTCGAAGAAAGTTCTCCATCACACACGGTCGTCGATTCGCTTGAGCCATCGTGGTTTTGCCTTTTTGCAGTGGATGTTTGCGGATCGGGGTTATGTCTGGATGTTATCTCTAGATTCTGCAATCACATAATCCAAAGAAAGAATCAACAATTATGAAACTGTCGCGAGTGTTTTGAATAGATGAAGAGCGTATTAGATGATTCGTACCGTAATAATGTCACAATCATCAGCAGCAACAGTATTAGCTTCATCAACGCTCTCTTTTATCTGCGAAACATAAACACATGTGCTCGTATTATAATCATTCAGACCAATAATCCAGCTGAAGTTTAAAGCGTTATTGAACTATAATGTATTTATAACTGAGATGACCTGGACTGGCAGCTTTGTTCCGGAGGGTTCAGAAATCGTGACGTTAGCCTTTTAGAGATAAATACATTCAGCATAAGAGGAGGAGGATGTAAATAGTAAGGAAGTTGGAGTTGTTGGTCAAGTGTTACTTATGTAGGCTCCCAAGGAGTGCCGAACTGTTTAACAAACGGTTTGTCATCTACAAACATAATAACAGAGCAGCTGTCCCAACTGGGCTGCCATCTAACTCTTAAAGCCAGATCCAAGTCTAACATTGCATCAAGATTTAATGGAAATTCCAACGGATCTGTGATACCATCCTATAAAATAAAAAGACTATGTTAAGGATTTCATAGCGCGACAGTAACTATCAGTAATTAAAAAAGTTGAATAAGCTTTAAACCTGTATCATTGTGTCGCACATTTGAGCAGCTGAAATACCTAAGATTTGGTTGCATTCCCTGTCCTAGAAAATCAATTTGCAAGACGTGTCAAGATGGAAAGCTTCAACTTCAATCTTATACCTGTTGTTGGATAACAATTAATTGTTAAATAACTATAAAATCAGTATGACGTTGGATCGTTCAAATATAAACGTACTAAAACATTCATACTTATAGATTTCCGCTTCAATCAAATGGCGATTATCACATTCATATGGAGGTATATCACCACGCGCAGCTTTGGTGCATGCATGGCAGCACCGGTAGTACCATCCATAGGAAGAAGCGATAAGCTTTCTTGTCTTTGAAACCGTAGCACAGAAAGTATCCTGCAACAACGCATAAATATGGGTTATAACAAATCATCTGCTTCATTGAATTGCTTCAAATTAATCATTGTCAAAATCAGTAAAATAACCTGCACAGTTGTTTAATCTGACTCATAGGCAGAGCAACAGCCCCTTTAAGCAATTTTTAAGTGTCACTCTGTCTCCCATTGTCAGAAGTCGAGTTGCGCGAGTATTATTGAGAGTGGGAGATGAGCTAGCTTGAAACGGAACGCAAAGCTTCCTTTGAGAAACTGCATCAAGAGATAAGATAAATGAAATAAGCAATCATATCATGGCAAGAAAAACTGAATGAATGGGAGAACATAATCGTCATGGAATATACCTATTAATGAAGTCTTTTACTGAAGGCAAATTTGGATTGATGTGGAGCTTGGTAACATGGAATGTATTTGTAACTGAAAGCGGGTATTTGCCTACATAAAAAAGAAATGTGTCAAAAAATCGCCAAAACATCGCAAATACAAAAAAAAAATAAACAAAACATCTTACCCTCTTCTTTAACTTTTGCATAGTTAAGCAAAACAACAGTTGGTCCAGATGTTGACGAATTTTCCTTGCTAAACTTGAAAAACTGTTTGGCATAGTCCTCCCAGAGGGTGTAGTTCATTGTGTTGTTGCTGATAAACGGACAACATTATGGTTAAAAGACGCGAATTAGAAATGTGTAAAAATCAAGAAAAATTATAGACGACATACGCTGCATCCCTGAGTACAAAATTGACTTGCAATTTTTTTCCACCACTTTGAGTTTGTTGATACCCAATAGCATCGATCACGCCAATAACGTCTAAGTGCAGAATGAAAACGATAAACATAAGAAAATGAACAACATCATAAAAGCCTAACTATAAACAACACGACGTGTAGTCTTACCGATCAGGACATCCTTCTTAAAGTTGTCGGTCATAATATCAGAGAAACTGGTGAAGTTGCGTTGTATGGGGGGTATGTCGTGTTTGTTGTCATCATTCACAGAAGTTCCTCCAGTGAATTTCACCAAGAACTTGTGAGTGCTTGGTTTAACAACCAAGTTATTTGGCTGCACTGAAAAGTTGGAGACAGTGTATGTGTGGTCCACCTCAAACTTCTCATTGTACGCGGCCATGCACGTAGTTGGTACAACTACATGAATATTACACCCCTGAACATACATATCACAAATACAAAAGTGATGGTTAGCACCAAAACATGTTAAACATTCATATCACAAATAATGAAACACGAGGACAACATTTTAGAAAGACATGATTCAATAACCCAAAAACAGGATCACTTCAGGAACGTAAATAAAGGAACACCTGAAACAACATATTAGGCTCAATGTAATAAAAAAGGAACGTGGGTTAAACAAAGAGCATTCAACGGAGATGACAAACCATACGAACAACAACACAACAACTGACAAACTTAAAAACCCAAATAAAAAAACTTATAACCAAAATATATAACACAACAAAACAACAAAAAGGCTAGATGTAAAGCTATTTTGAAACACAAATGGAAAGGGTTAACAGAAATTTTCATTTACCTCTTTGTCTTGAAAGATCATCTCAAAGTGCTCCTTGTTGTTGGAGACTACCTTCCATTTATGGATAACTCTGATAGCCACTTTCCAAAGATTCTTGGTGTCGTTGATGTCCATAACTTTCTCCATCGGTCGAGCCATGTATAGCAGGTGCGTTCAAAACGAAAGACAACAACGTATTGAGGAGTGAGGAAGGTGGAAGGCGAAGATATTAGAGGAAGCAGGAGGGAGGTAAGTGGAAGACGAAGATATTCAAAATGAAAGACAACACCGTATTGAGGAGGGAGGAAGGTGGAAGGCGAAGATATTAGAGGAAGGAGGAGGGAGGAAGGTGGAAGATGAAGATAATAGAGAAAGATAGTTGTTTGAGATTTTAGGTAATGAAATGATTAGACATGTTGAGTAAAGGAAACAACATAGTTGTGTTTTCAAGAAAGATAGCAATGAGAAAAGATTTTGGTTTGTTCCAAAAAGTAAAGTTTCAAAAAAGCAGAGATTGAGACGTTGAAGACAGATAGGAAATGTAAGAAGCAAAGGAATGCAAAGAAGGTAGCCATGTGGCTTAATAACAAAGCAAATGGGCAGTTCGGTCTTTTCCAGAGCATTTAACTTTCTTATATTGTAGATAATTAAAATATTCAAGCTTCGTTTAGACGTTTCTTTACAAAAATTGAAAATAGTTCGATTCAATCTTTCGGATTTAATCACATTAACTCATCTCAAAAGACTAAAGGTATGTTTTGATTGGTTTATTAAACTTATCTACTAACATAAATTTTGTCATACTGTTTAATAGTTCTTATCAAACTAATTTATGATATTTTTTAAAACTTTTGAATTTATTTTTATAATTTTTGAAAATAACTTAGTATATATTGTTGACACAATAATTGGAGATAGTCGAGCGAGAAAGCGAGAAGCATTATTACTTTTGTGAATTTCTTTTGAGTAATATATCTTTGTAGAAGACACATAATTTTTGTACCTAAAATTTTAAGGTGATAGTTGAGTAGATTCTCTCACTTATAAATGCTTAAGCAACCACGTTCTTATAAGATTATTTCTCACACTTATTATATTTTTAACCTATATATAAAAATCATTTAAAATTTATTTTATAAAGATAACTTATAGAAACTTGTTCATAATTATTTATTTTGATACGTATTTGTGTTTGTTTATTTATATATGGTATGATTCTTCAAAGGTAAAAGTTTATGATTTAAATATTAAATTGAGTGCTTTTATCTAATTAAAATCATTTATTAAGAGTCCACGTCCACAACGATTTTCACTCTATTTGATCTTGATTGGATATAATATCTTTTCACTTTTTACTCTCACTACTAGAAATACTCTATTTTCCTGCAGATTTGAGTTAAATTTCCGCATGAAACACATTTCCTACGGTTTTTCCTGCGGTTTTAGGTCCCCACGGCAGGAAGTTCCGCAGGAAATTCCGCAGGTACTTTCTATAATAATCCATAGGCAATCACCGCTTTACTTTCATCCATGATGAACTCAAAATCCCCTTCGAGAGGTTAAAATATTTTCACATTAAAATTTATGTATACATGATAAGAAGTATAGACCAATCACTAAATTATTAACTCAGGGATTTAAGAGTCTAGAAAGTACAAACGCTTAGCACTATTTTTCCAAGGCACACCAAATAACAAAAAGATATGCAGACTTACCTTTCACCACTGTTTCCATAGGTATAAAGCCCCCCATCATATTAAGGAACTTAGGATCCACCTTTGACTCAGGGCAAAGCACATTGATTTCCTTGACGTTGGTATAAACGAAGTGCTCTAGTAAACATAACAACACCGCCTGAGAAGCGAAGAAACAGTTTAGTAAGCTATAGCAAGTAAACATGAATCAAGACAATATTCATGGTTGAGATATGTATGTGTTTGTTGATAGTATTAGTAAAGAGTGAACACCTCTAGCAGAGTGTGACATAATGCGTTCAAGGACAAGCTGTGAAGTAGCAGAAGAAGCGAAGGAAAACTGATTCTTAGACACAATTGAGAGTTCCTCAGAGATAGAGTAGATACTGTTTTCTTCAGGAATAGAACCATTTGATGGCATGCATGATGAAATAGGTGGTTGAGAATGAGCTGGTGCAATAGCCTTTGTGACTTCAAGAGCTGAAGCACACGATGGCCTTGACAGAAACTCCATAGGAACTCGAGGACTCTACGGCAGAGGAGTACGGTGGCCACCGCTTCGAACAAACTCAGGCTGCATACAATTGATTGGTTCTGTGTCAATTAGTGTGAGGTACTTACACGGTGACACCGGTAATAATTAAAAAAAATGAATAAATTAAACATAATCACAAGTGTCGGGACAAGTGTCCAACATCGATACGGACACGCCTTTTTTCAGAGGTATTGGTGCTACATAACTAGCGATACACAAATAACATAATTAAGCTAACTCAAGCATGCAATAAACAAAAAATAATAACAAAAAACTACCACAAAGATGAAATAATTGAAGTTTTTACCCGGTGAAAGAACCAGACAAAAACACAGCTGTTCCTCCATGAGGCCAAATAAACAAATGAGGAATCAAAAAGGGTTCAGGTACTCCTCCACGACTTCCCTGACCTCCACCTGCAGCCAATGAACCAGACATTTCCATCTCAAACAAGTGAATATAATTGAACTGAACAAGTTTGAAAAGTAATGAGTAAGCGAATAGCATAACCTAGTTCGAATTTATATGAATTTAGGTTGAGAGAAGGAAAGCATGAAGAACGTGAAATAACATTGTGAATTGTGCTGCGAATAGCAGTTACAAAATTATCAATTAAAGGTCATAACTACACAAGCTATGAGGATATGATACATACAAGATAAGGTTATAAGTTTTTAGGTACCTATAAATTACGATCTTAATTCCAGCTTTTATCATTATTCCAACAACAGGAAGTGTTGGCATTTCCAAGTTAAGCACATCATAGTCCAAAACACTGTTATCAGTATACAATAAAGATCACTCATTACATTGATAAATGATACCTCAGTACTTGCATAAATAATTAAGATGATAAAACATGTCTGATAGTTTGCGGATTTTACATAAAGATGGAATAAGATCTTCAAGAAACTCTGCAGAGAACTCAAGCAAATTCAGATCACCCGTGGCCGAGGACTCAAATAATGATGATAGGCTTTCCAGCATTAAATGGATTAGTCTTTGTAGCTGGAAATAAGAGTGAAATGTATTAGACTAAATGCTAAATAAAAATGGTATTAACGTCGAGGAAGCAATGATTACGACTTATGTATGTAAGAAGTAAGAACAAAACAAAACTACTGACCTTTATATTCAAAGCATCTTTTCATTACTGGAGATGGTGAACACGGCGAGTCGTCTTTGTAAAACGACAATTCAAGAACTGATACGGGACTCGGTTGTTGTAACTCAATATTTCCGCTATATTGTTCACTAATTAACCTATGCACCGTAATTAAACTAATCTCATTAATCAATTAATTAACATCAAATACAATTAATTAAATTAATAAAAAAAATTAAATATCCAATTTAACAAACCTCAGTGTCGGTGTGTGAAGAGGCACTGAAACTACTGTCAGAAATAGTGAATTTACAAATTCTTAACAGCAGTTATAATAGAATGTTATATCTCCCTTCACTTTTACATACCCTGATGGCTTGTATGCCTTGGGATGTAGTAAACCCACCATTAACTGCTTTTGCAAAGATGAGCTACTCTTGGATGATGTGTTATCCATTTCACTATCATTTTCGGTATAACGGTTTCAATGTGCATAGTTCATAGCATCAAAGGAACATGAAAAATGATAATATGGTTCCTCGGACATTTATTTACTCTTAATATTTCAAATTATATAATCCCATCAAATTTTATGTTGATATTTTATTTTAACTATAACATAACATGAATCAAAATATATCTAAGAGTAAAGTAGAAAAACAAATGTTAACTAAAACAAATTTTCAGTACAAGTATATAGATAACGTAAAAACAAATTATGGAGTTTATATCTAAAAGTAAAATTGAAAAACCTCCCGCCGCTGTGCCGCCAGTATTTCCAATCACGACGCCAAAATTTGAGAAATCTCGCGGTGTAGATTCGCCTCAAATGCTGTCTGCATAAAAAGATTCAGAGCTTTCATAGAATGAGAATGACAGCAACCTTAAAATTCAGATTACTAAATGTGAGTGCATATAAAAAGTACAAAAGCCAATAACATTCTTTGAAGGCTGAAACTTTTTAGATGGAGATACCTGCAACCAAAAACGTAGTTATCTTATTATTTAACTCCATGAAGAAACAAGAAGTACTTCATGAATAAATCAAATTACTCCCTCAATTTCTTAAGTACTTTCACCTATATACCATTACGTATGAAACAACTCCACCTAATAAGTTTTTGCTTCATCTTTCCTATCATTATTTCCTAACAACATGTAAAAACATGTAATGATAAATACATTGTTATTTGAAATCCAAGATGGCAATAACAACAACATCATAACAAACTCACAATCTGCGATTTGAACATAATCACCAACAACACAACATCACAGTATAAGAAAAATCAAAACTGAAGCAAAAAGAATAAAGAATCCGGTTGGGACATTTCATCGAACACCTTGCGGGTGAGGACGAAATCTGCATTTTTCTTCATCTCAACCGCTAAGCTCTCATCCAATTTAGCTTTATGATGTTGCATACTCGCTTTAATTTTAATTCAAATCAAAATCTGCACCGAAATCGAATCAGAATCAAACTGTAGTAGAACCCGTAATTGAGTTGTAAAATACAAGAATTCCAAAACGCAATCAATTCTGAACAGAACAACGTAAATCAAATTCTGAAATGAAACAAAACTCGATTCGAAATCGAAACAAACCTGTACCGAAAACTTGGCTCGAATGCAAAATCTTAACCGTGAAAAAGCTCTGCTCGAATCCAAACTCTGCATTGAGTCGAAACCTCCAAACTAGAACCAAAACAGAACTGAGTCCGATTGTTGGTTGTTTGTTCTATCGATTTTTCTGAAAAATTAGATTAAGAGTTTGAGCGTATTGTTGTTGTTGTTGTTGTTAGGTTGATGAGAGAAAAAAATAGCTTTCCCTTGGAGCTTTTGGGAAAAGCGCTTATGCGTTATTGTTGTTGTCCTTTGATTACTTTTTCTTTGTTAAAATTTAATAGTAACACATAAAATTAATCGCTTTTCATTTAATAAATAATATTTTTTTTATCCTCATTTTTATATGGGTTAATGAACTTTTTCGTCCCTTTAAATATTTCAAATTTCGTTTTTAGTCCCTCCAAAATTTTCCTTCAAGAAATCGTCCCTTCAAAATTTTTCTTCCGAACTATTGGTCCCTAACGTCAAATTTCGTAGCTAATCGGTGGCTAAAGTCGTAGCTAATCTCTAGCGAATTTGACGTTAGGGACCAATAATTTAGATGAAAAATTTTGAAGGGACGATTTCTTAAAGGAAAATTTTTGAAGGACTAAAAACGAAATCAGCAATATTTAGAGGGACTAAAAAGTTCATTAACCCTTTTTATATTAACAAATTTTATATAAACATTAAAACTTAATTAGATAAAAAAAATTAGTGAAACACATTTTTATATTAACATATTCAAACATAAATATTTTATAGTTAATTTTAACTTTTTATACATATTTTAATTTTGATTTTTAGTAGATTTTTTTTCCAATTTTTTATAGTCATTTAATTTTAGTTTTCAAACCTTTCATATCTATTATTAAAATATAAGTTGAAGAATTAAATATATATATATATATATATATATATATATATATATATATATATATATATATATATATATATCAAAATGTTTATGTTATTAAAAACTAAGATTCAAATAAAAAGTCAAAATTAATTAAAATTTATCATAAAAATAATTTATAACATAGAAAAAATTAGGATTAAAAATTAAACTAAATAAAAAATATGATAAAAATAATTAATAAAATAGAAAAAATAATGAGTAATTTTTTTTTTATAAATTACAATATTGAAATATGTTAAATGTGAGGGTAACTTTGCTGAAAATTTTCCTGCGGAATTACCTGCGGATTTTGTATTTTAAAAATAAGTATTCGCAGGAAAATCCGCAGGAAAGTTTCCTGCGAAATTACCTGCGGATTTTATATTTTTGTTAGGTATTTTGTTTAAAATATATATTTCGCAGCAAAATCCGCAGGTATTCCTGCGGAATTTGCTGCAAAAGCTCAATCTGCAGGAAATTTATTTTATTTTATAAGGCCTCAGGAAAATCCGCAGGTATACCTGCAGAATAATTTCAGCAGGAAATTCGAGTATTTTATCATTATTATCATTATTCAGTAGAATTTCTTAATATACAATCTGTAGATACCATTTTATGTGACCTAAGTTTTAATGAAAATTCTAATTGATATGAACTATTTTGTTAAATTATAAAAATTTAAGAAAAAGAAGAGAATAATTAACTAATATGAAAAAATAAACATTTTTTTATTGATAGGCTTATTTCAAATTTCTTAAAAAGACTATATAGTATTAATATTACATAATAAATTAAAATGTCTAAAAGTTAATAAAGTACAATTAATAACATAGAAAGTAAGAGTTTAACAAAAATTGAATTTACATCAAATTTAAATTTCTAATTTATTTACTTAGATATAATAAATTACATACTATATCATCTACCATCTAATATAGAACCTATCTCTATCCTCTAAGTCTATCTAAAACCATTTTGAAAAGGAGAAAAAACATGTTACAAAGAGAGGTGCGTGTAGAAAAAATTAGGAATAAAGTTTAGTAAACAAGAGATAAAGAAACAAGCCCATAACAACAACAAAAGAAGATTCGGGAAAAGTTTGATGGGTGTATGTTGAAACTGAAAAAATATGGAGATTTTTTAACCCAGCCCATATTTTTTTAGAGTACTACACAAAATTTCAAAAATACCTCTAAAAATTAAAAATGCATTTTTGGGACGCACTCTATTAACTGGTAATTTCGACATGAGTTGGGGTCGAAGTGAACGAAGTATTTTTATGCTTTGGGCTTCAATTAAGTAAGGTTATAAATTGGCAAAACATTTTAAGATCAAAAGATTCGAATAAAGCTATATTCATTAACAGATTTAAAATTCAAAGTCGTTTGATTAAAATACATCGATGACTTGGCGCTTGCGAATAAGGAAGGATTTGAATTCGAAATGGATGGTCTTATCCATAAAGACACATGGAAGTATGATATTCGAAGGAGTCATGCAAATGTCGAACGTGGCATGTTTCTGAAGAAAGATCGTTAGGGTTAAATTAGTATAAATTAGAATCTTAGCGTTAGGATTCAGGGTGTTCATTTTGTACAAATTAATCAAAATACTCAAAGTACCAGTGTTAGAGAAAAGAGTTGTAGAGAATGTACGTATAGAAACACCAAGTCTTTTATTTCAAAGTCATTTATTTTAGTAATACAAATCTTTTACATATCCCTTATATTTCTTGTACATTCTAGTCGAAGTCTTTGATATTCCAGTCATTTACTTTCTTTAATCGAATTACTTTACCTTTGTATTTTTGTTATTTATTGGCTTTAAGTTATTGTCTTCAAGAAAAGCTTTAATATCTTCATTAAAGAAGTATTTTGTCAAAACATGAGTTTCATTGTAAGCATAATTATAAAAACATAGACACATGTCCTAGGATCAATCTAGTCGATCGTGTAAATTATCAAAATATTTAATTTGGAAGACTAGCGGTTGTTTACCAGATATTAGGGTAAACAAATTGGCACGTCTAGTGGGACTGTGTTAAAGTTTTCAACTTACATTTTTTGTGTGAATAACTATCTTTCGTCGTGAATCTTTTGAGTGTACCTTTGTTACTGTTGTATGAAACTTAGAAGTGGTAAAATAGCTAACAGTAACCAACCAATACCCAAAATAAAATACACAAGAAGGATGGTTAACACAACTAGCCATGGTGGGGAACAAAACTCCCCACAGACGGGGATCAGGCACGGTTGTTGCACGTTTGACTGATGCAACAATTACAATCCCTAGTTCACAGGCCATACATGCATCTACAGGTTCTATGGCCACGAACAGTTCAACGACCGTGCCCCATTCCTCGAGCATAGTGGACATACCGTCAAATGCACAAACTGGGCCTATTTTGTCATATGTAGTAACCCAAGCCCAACCTTCCACATATACGCAGCCTACAATGACAACTTTTTCGCCAATACAAGGGTCTGGCTCTAGTATGAATAATATAGGACGAAATACTCAAAGTTAGGGGTCCTATGCCAACATCTTTGAATTTGATGTGATTGGATCCTTTTTGAATCCCAGAAGCTCATCATCATAAATAGTGTCAGGGGGCTTTGGTTTGAAATGTGCCCCAGGCCCTTTTGTATGTAATTATTCACTTATGGCTTTGACAGCCATGTCTTTTACTCCGGCCTCTAAAGCCGTCTTCATTTTATTATTGATCAGATAGGCCAAAATCTTTTCAAAGAAATGGAACTCAGACACAGTCAATATCTGTGTCAAAACCCCCTCGAAGGGCATGGTCGTTGTAAAATTAAATCTATAATATGTATATTGATTGTAAACATTTAAAATTATTAAAAGAATTAGAATAAATTTTTTTAGTAAATTTGTAATTAATTATCTTGTTTTTTACATAATAACTAATTTTTGAGTTATTTTTTAATCTCGAATAAATTATATTAATTTATGTGTATTCTATTTTATTTTGAATTTTTATTTACACATCAAATTTTTTAATTGATGGTGTTCGATTACACATTTCTTTTAAATTTATTTTATTTATAAAATATTTAAACAATAGTTATATGAAAAAATTTTAAAATAATATCTTCTCATAAAAAATTCAAATCAATATTAAAAATGTAGTTTTAAACTATTATTTTATAAGCAACAATATTTTAGTAGTAAATAGAACATCTTATAACTTATTTATTACAAATTCATAATATATAAATAAATCTGATACTTCATCTTATAATTAACTTATTACAAATTTATAATATATAAATAGAATTGATACCTCATATTATAATTAACTTAGTACAAATTCATAATATATAAAACTAGAAATCGAAAATGTATGTTGGTTTGTGTTGGCAATAATTTTGGTAAAACATATTTCTCTTGCTTAGATGTCTAAGCAGATGCCTTAACATCACTTTCTGAAACTAAACAGAGTGACCATTTCTATTTTAGGGTTTTGTTTTTTTCATGTGCCTGATGGATTGTAATCTTTACCTGATAGTTTTATTGAATGTTCTAGAACATTGACCCAAGCCCATTCCTGATGGCGTTTACTGATCTATAAGAGTTCGGCTAATCCTAATCATGGTGCGCGGCGTGTAACTAAGGAAGCCTTCTTTCTCTGTAAGGTCCATATGTGTACATTCACAAACCTGTAGGTGTTGAATGTTGTGTGATCTCCGAAGCTGTTAAGCGAGGAGAGTATTTCATCCTCGTAAGCTTTTAAGCATCGAGGAATGTGTGTCTTGGAAGAGTGTCTTCTGATTTTCTTATTTCTATTATTTTGTCATAGGGCGTTGTGATTGAGGGGATTTGAGGAGGGCCTCATACCTAGGTGAGTCTTAGGTAGAAGTCTTAGGAAGGGTAGTGATTAAGTAAGTAGTGTAAACTAGGAATGTTTAGCTTCGAATCGATACTATCGTATATTAGTTTCATCCCTGGCTTGGTAGCCCTTAGAGTAGGAAGGATTATTCCGAACTGGGTAAACATATCGATGTGTACTTTACTTTTTGCATTATTATTGTCGCTGATATCAACTTGTTTGTAACTGTGAAAGTGCTCAGATATTGTGTTGTGACATCTTATTCGACATCACATATCTAAAACCAGAATTTCAATTAGTATCAGAGCAAGCACTGTAACGCCCGGAAAAATAATTATTTGCTTAATTTAGTATTTGTAATGTTTATTGAAATTTTTGCGTTTTGGGACGATTTAGTCGGTATTAGTTCGGGATAGCGGATCGATATTTAATAGAAATTTTTAATATTATTTGTATTAGAAATATTAATGAGTTAATATTTAGCATTTTGGTAATTTTCCAAGTAATTAAGATTAGACCGGAAATATGAGACATTGAGTAATAAGGAATATACTTTATTAGGCCCATTTGTGTGTTAATTATTTATTTAATTGTTATGTAATATAATAATTAATCGAATTAATTAATTTTGTGTATAATTGTGTTTTTTGGTTTAATGGGTTAATTAAGTTATTAGAGAGATATAACTAATTGGGTCTAAGTAGTAGAAATAAAATATGAAATTGATTTGTGGGTTAAGCCCATTAAAAATGGAGATAGTAAGGAAAATAGGGTTTTTAGAGGTTATAACTCATTTGGGGGAAAAAGAAGAAAAAAGAGGCTAGAGGAGAAGGAGGAGAAGAGAAGAGGATTTGGGGAGAAACTAGAAGATAGAAGGAGATTGATTCAAGGTAAGTGGGAGAATCCTTATTATTATGGGTTAGTATGATTGAGTCAATGGGTAGAAACATGTTTAGGTTAAAATCCTTAATTTTATGGTTTTGAAATTGTTAGGTTTTGATGGCTAATCCTTAATATATGATGATTGATTGTGTTTGGAATTGATATATTTGTGAAATTGAGAGATTGAAAATGCATACTATAGCGACATCTTGAGAAACAATTAGTATATTGCATACTATAGCGTCACTACAATGAGTTAAATTGAGAATGCAATTTGGTTTAATACTGTAGCGTCAATTCATTCTCATGTTACTGTATCGGCCTATGATTAGAAAACAATGAAACCATTATAATCTGATAGTTGATTCCTATATCACTATATCGCTATGTTTGCAACATGTTACTGTATTGCTATGTTTACATACATATACTTCATGGTATCATTAATTTTTCATATAAATATATATTTAAATATTTCATTAGTATAGTTATTAATAATAGGCACCATATTGATTTATGTATGTGTGTATAGATATTAGAGTTGTTGTCTACTGTGGCTTGCATAAAGAGTATCGTTAATTATGTTTCCAATTTTACTAACATACAATAATTTTATTAGTATAACTAATATTTAATAATTTCATTAGTATAATTAATTTAATAAGAACTTTTGTAAAAGTTTTGAGTTAGAGATAAATATTTGGATCATTTAGTTAACTTTAGTTGTTTTCTTTTCCGTTAGAGTTGTCAATAGAGTTGTTAGAGTTGTAATAGAGTTATTAGAATTGTCAATAAAGTTGTCATGGTTGTTTGAATTATTAAGAGTCATACTTTTGTTTGTTTTGAGTAATTCTGACATGTTTAGAGTTGTCAGTGTATGATGTCGGTGTTTACTTTTTCGTTGGAACTTTAACAATTCATATCTCTTAAATTGTAACCCCGTTTGAGTCCCCGTTTGAAGTATTAGAAAACTAGCGCAATATTCTTTTCAATAAAAGTGGCCTTGTTGAAAATAAGTGATTTAATAATGGCGTGATTATGTAAATGACTTGCAATTGTGAGTATATGTATGTTCAGAATTGGTGATTAATGGGAATAACATTGTTTGGATTTAGTGGATCGTAATTGATTATTGGCCTTTATATGTGAATAATATATATGTGTTGTGAATGTTGTGTACAATTGGAGGATAATTCATAAAGTTGGATTATCGTGATATGCGGTAAGTTAAGGTTGATGAGATAATCTTAATTGCATATATTATTGGTATTTGTACATACATTCATAGCATGGTCGGCTTTATGGTGGAAGCGGTGAAACTGTGGGTTCATATAGTAAGAGACGTTGATCCTTGAATGGAAATAGGCGTAGAAGACGTGATCCTTAATTGGAAATAGGCGTATTGGCTTTGATCTTGTCCGGATCGGAAGCGTGGCTTGGATTATAGATATTGGAATAATAGTATTGGATTCTTTTGAATATCAAACCATTGAGTTTGTAATATACTTGAAAATGTGAAATATATTGGATAATGTTATTTACATGATTATGCAAAGTATGATGAATTCCTATGATTGTTAATTAAATCATTATACTTTATTATACGTCCTTCATAATGATTTGAATTCTCACCCTTCTGTTTGAATGTTGCCCTTTGTTGGTAACGTCCAGGTTCAGACGCTTAGTAACTCTTGCAAGGTTTAGCCGGAGAGCGTTCGCGTTTGTTGAACTTATGTTTTGTTTTGGATATGTATTATGATATTATCTTGTGAACATGTATGTTTTGTTATTTGTTTTTGAGAGGCCATAGTGCTGAATATCTTGGATATGACGTTATATTGTCTTGTGGATTATTATTGAGATATGATTATGATATGCGACATGATCATTTATGAAATACATGAGTATTTATTATTATGAAATACATGAGATATGAAGAAGATGGCATTCAGGTTACTCGGGCCCTTTTCCGTGATGTCTTCTTGGAGAACTATTTTCCGGAAGATTGTCGTGGGAAAAAAAAAGGTGGAGTTCCTTGAATTGAAGCAAGGAAATGGTATTGTTGCTGAATATGCTGCTAGATTTCAAGAGCTTATCAAGTATTGTCCCTATTACAATACTGCTAATGCTGAGAGATCTAAATGCTTAAAGTTTGTTAATGGCTTGAGACATGATATCAAGAAGTCCATTGGCTACCAATAGATTACCTGTTTCTCTGAGTTGGTTAACAAGAGTAGGATCTATGATGAGGATAGTAGGGGGGTGCTTCTTTCTACAAGAGTTTGAAGGGAAAAAGTCAAGATCGTGGGAAACCGTATGATGACAAGAGGAAACAATCTGGTTTTGGCAAGAAGCCAAGTGGGGGAGGAACTTCTACTCCACTTAAGTGCTTCAAATGTGGCGTTGAAGGTCATCGTGCTGTTGATTATGGTAAGAATTTTGTGACATGTTTCAAGTGTGGCAATATTGGTCACAAGGCAAACAAGTGTGGAGTTAGTTCGAGTGTGACTTGTTACAATTATGGTGAGCAAGGTCACATTAGTACCAAATGTGATAAGCCGAAGAAGGAGCAAGCAAAGGGAAAAGTGTTTGCATTGTCTGGTGTGGAGGCCACCACCGATGATAGGTTAATCCAAGGTACGTGGTTTATTAATGGTACACCTTTGATTTCTATTATTGATACCGGCGCAACACATTCTTTCATTTCTTTAGATTGCGCTATAAGATTGGATCTTGTATTATCTGATATGCGTAGAAGTATGGTTATTGATACACCTGCTATGGGTTTTGTTTCTACTTCTTATGTGTGTCTAAATTGTCCGTTGAGTATCTTTGGTAGAGATTTTGGGATTGATTTAGTTTGCTTTCCATTAGATCAATTTGATGAGAATCTTAGTATGAACTGTTTGGAGTTAAATCAAGTAACTGTAACCTTAAGAGAGATTTTGGGCCTTAATGCTTTAGGTGATTTCGAGTACAAGTTATGAAGGAACACTATTATAGTTTAGTAATGGAGGTTTATGTTTCATCATGGTTGTCGGCTACTATTAACAAATTAAGGAACTGATCACCCTTAATCTATTGTAGATAGGAGAAGGGATTGTATTGGACGAGATAGACTTGTCTTACTAACTTGGTAGTGTGTAAAGCGGCTAGGGAGGAGTTGAAGAGTCAATTTGAGGAGTTGTTTGAGAAGAGGTTCATTCGTCGGAGTGTTTAGCCGTAGGGTGCGTCTATTTTGCCGATGAAGAAGAAAGAAGGTTCTATGAAGTAACATTTCTTGGGGATATCTTGATTCTAAGAGTGAAGATGATCATGATGAGCATTTAAGGATCGTGTTATCGGTGTTGAAAGAGAAGAAGTTATTTGCTAAGTGTTCTAAGTGTGAGTTTAGTGAAGGAAGTGAGTTTCCTTGGATATGTAATTTCGAGCTGAGGTGTCTTGATGCAGAACCGACAAGGGGTAGCTTATGCTTCAAGGCAACTTAAAGTTTATGAGAGGAATTATCCGACGCATGATTTAGAGTTGGTCGCCGTTGTGTTTGTGTTGAAGCTTTAGAGGCATTATTTGTTGGATCGAGATTTGATGTGTATAGTGATCACAAGAGTTTAAAATACTTGTTCGATCAGAAAGAGTTGAATATGAGGCAAAGAATAGGTTGGAATTCTTGAAAGATTATGATTTTGGTTTGAATTACCATCCTGGAAAAGTGAATGTTGTAGCCGATGCATTGAGTAGGAAATCATTGCATATGTCTATGTTGATGAATCGAAAGTTGGAATTGTTGGAGCAATTTAGAGATTTGAGTTTGGTTTGTAAGACGACGTCTTCATGTGTTAAACTTGGTATTTTGAAGCTTACGTGTGGCATTATGGATGAGAATGGTGTCATGAGGTGTCGTGATCGAGTTTGTGTTCTAGATGTTGCGGATTTGAGAAAAAGGATTCTTGAGGAAGGCTCTTGAGTTTGTGGAGGATGATCACGTGTTTCTTCGAGTTACGCCAATAACGGGTGTTGGTAGAGTTTTGATGTCGCGTAAGTTGACGCTGGGTTTCATTGGTCTTTATCAGATTTCGGAGAGGGTAGGTGAAGTGGCATATCGGATTATATTGCCACCGTCACTTTCTAATATTCATGATGTATTCCATGTGTCTCAATTGAGGAGGTACATTGCGGATCCATCACATGTTGTTCAATTAGATGATGTTCCAGTAAGAGATAATTTGACGGTTGAAATATCACCTATGCGAATTGAAGATCGAGAGGTGAAAAAGCTTCGTTGTAAGGAGATTGCTTTAGTGCAAGTGATATGGAGTGGAGTTTCCGATGAAAATATCACTGTGGAACTCGAGGATAAGATGAAGGAATTGTATCCAGAGTTGTTTGTATGAGGTAATTTTCGAGGCCGAAAATCTTTTAAATGGGGGAGAGTTGTAATGCCCGAAAAATAATTATTTGCTTAATTTAATCATTGGTGATATTTATTGAAATTTTTGCGTTTTGGGACGATTTAGTCGATATTAGTTCGGGATAGCGGATCGATACTTAATCGAAAATTTTAATATTTTTAGTATTAGAAATGTTAATGAGTTAATATTTAGCGTTTTGGGAATTTTCCGAGTAATTAAGATTAGACCGGAAATATGAGACATTGAGTAATAAGGGGTATATTTTATTAGGTCCATTTGTGTGTTTATTATTTATTTAATTGTTATGAGATATAATAATTAATCGAATTAATTAATTTTGTGTATAATTGTGTTTATTGGGTTTAATGGGTTAATTAAGCTATTAGAGAGATATAACTAATTGGGCCTAAGTAGTAGAAATAAAATATCAAATTGATTTGTGGGTTAAGCCCATTAAAAATGGAGATAATAAGGAAAATAGGGTTTCAGAGGTTATAACTCATTTGGGGGAAAAAGAAGAAAAAAGTGGCTAGAGGAGAAGAGAAGAGGATTTGGGGAGAAACTAGAAGATAGAAGGAGATTGATTCAAGGTAAGTGGGAGAATCCTTATTATTATGGGTTAGTATGATTGAGTCAATGGGTAGAAACATGTTTAGGTTAAAATCCTTAATTTTATGGTTTTGAAATTGTTAGGTTTTGATGGGTAATCCTTAATATATGATGATTGATTGTGTTTGGAATTGATATATTTGTGAAATTGAGAGATTGAAAATGCATACTATAGCGACATCTTGAGAAACAATTATTATATTGCATACTATAGCGTCACTACAATGAGTTAAATTGAGAATGCAATTTGGTTTAATACTGTAGCGTCAATTCATTCTCATGTTACTGTATCGGCCTATGATTAGAAAACAATGAAACCATTATAATATGATAGTTGATTCCTATATCATTATATCGCTATGTTTGCAACATGTTACTGTATTGCTATTGTAATACGGTGAACTGACTTTTTATCGATCGAAATGTCGCGGTTAAGCATGAGTCGCCACCGACTTTTATTTTATCCAAACAAATTCAGAAAGGCTAAAAGAAACAGAAAAAAACCTTTTAAAGAAATCTAAGTTCGGGGGGTAATTTATGCAAAGGGAAGGTGTAAGGCACCCTTTGCATCCATGGTTTTCCATGGGCTCTTAATTGCTTTGCTTGCTCGTTTTCAGAAAATGTAGATGAAAGAGGAAAAAATGGACTTTAGCTCGTAAAATGAGCGTAGCCAGTTTTTTGAAGAATTTTGAGAAAGAATATAGAAAATAGAGCATGGCAAGGCAATTAGGGGCAATTACCTTAAACTCAGATGATAGGTCTCTTTTTAGCCTTTCAGAATGAAAGGGTCAGTCCTTGCCATAAGAGGGCAGGAAGCCTTTCGTTTGGAGGTAGAAGGGTCATCGAATTATCATTCGCTCAAAGACTGACCCATGCCATAGAGAGGCAGGTAGTCTAAGGGGAAGGATCAGAATAGCCTTTCGTAGGCAACCAGAAGATACCTCAGCCTTTTCCGTAGGCAACTTCCGAGGGTCGAGGTCATGTTAGTGTATCGAAGGCAGCATCATTAGGGACCATGACCTTTAATCGAGGCAACATGGCTGAGGTATCCTCGTATTCGAGGGAATGGCTATTCTGCACAAAATACAAGGCAACAAGGCAACAGGCAACAAGGAAATAGAGAGGTTACCCAAAAGTGTGCGTGTGTGCATCAATCACGTGATCATATTCGAATATATTATCTTGTAAAATTAGTGATTCTATGTTCAATTCAAAGGTTGCACTCCCTAGGATTACTAACCACGCATTTAAATAATATAACCAAAACAGATATGGGGGAGGGAAATTGTAACCAGCGGATCCCTTAATAGGGTTTGACATAAGTAATAATTAAAAGCCATAAAATAAAATAGGGTTTAGGGTTACCAACGACGTAACTTTGGCATTTGACAAACCCTGAAAAGGAAAAAGAAGAGACAGAAAACAGAGAGTGAGTGCATTATCGGTTCGAAGGCGAACTTTATTAACCATAAAAGTAAAAAGAATAATGAAATTAAAAGTAAAATAGAGAAAGGACACTTAGCTTCGAATTTGATCTGATATGGTTGGCGGGAAGCCTCGGGGTAACCCTGAAAAAGGCAAGGCAGAAACAGTGAAGGCAAGACAAACCCCTGATTTTAAAAGAAAATAAAATATGCTTTAAAGATAAGGTACTTAGCTTTGGGTTTTTGATCGGGCGCGTTATCGGAGTGAACCATGTTGATAACCCTGAAAAGAAGACACAAAACAAAAATACTCAGTGTAGGGTTATTTCTTGTGAACCCTAATCAGGATTCGAAGGGAATATGATTTTAATTAATTATTGGTCTCGCGACCTAATTAATTAAATCAGGATAGAAAAATAAAATCGAGTGTAAAAATAATTTTCATAATTTTGGGATTAAAATAAAATAAATATGGATTTTTAAAGTAATTAAGTAATTTAAATGTAAATTAAAAATAATCTAAATGAAATAACTTTAAAATAAAATATTTATTATTATTATTATTATTATTATGATAAAAAAGAAAAAAATGGTTTTTAGAAAACTAAATAAAGTTTTATTAATAAATAAAAACAAAACAAAACAAAATATATATATATATATATAAATATAAATAAAGAGTTATGCAATTAAAAATAAAAAAAAATTAGAAACTTAGCAGGTCGATCCGGTGTGGCGCATGTATGGCTGTTCATGGCGCACCTGCAGCTATAGCTCGTTGGATCTGCGCGCGGATGGAACTGATGGTTGAGATGGTGAAGGACCATGGCAACGCGTATGTCTTAACGCACCGGATCCTTCTTGAAGGATAGAAAAACACTTAGAAAGGGGGGGATTGAATAAGTGTAACTTAAAATCTTGAGCGATAAAAATAAAATGCACAATTATTTTTATCCTGGTTCGCTGTTAACGAAGCTACTCCAGTCCACCCCCGCAGAGATGATTTACCTCAACTGAGGATTTAATCCACTAATCGCACGGATTACAATGGTTTTCCACTTAGCCGCAACTAAGTCTTCCAGAGTCTTCTGATCACAACCTGATCACTCCAGGAACAACTGCTTAGTTCACTCCTAAGACTTTTCTAGAGTCTACTGATCAACACGATCACTCTAGGCTTAGTTCACTCCTAAGACTTTCTGCTCAGCCAACTGCCAAGACTTCCTGCTCAGCCAACTGCCAAGACTTCCTGCTCAGCCAACTGCCAAGACTTCCTAGAGTATACTGATCAACTGATCACTCTAGTTCCTTACAACTTAATGTAATCTATTCAAGAGTTTACAAATGCTTCTTAAAAGCGATAATCACAACTGTGATATTTCTCTTACAATTTAAGCTTAATCTCACTAAGATATTACAACAGCAATGTAGTGAGCTTCGATGAAGATGAAGATTCTGAGTTTAGATTTGAACAGCGTTTCAGCAAGTTTGATATGAGTTGTTTTGGTGCAGAATCGTTAACCTTGCTTCTCATCAGAACTTCATATTTATAGGCGTTGAGAAGATGACCGTTGAATGCATTTAATGCTTTGCGTGTTCCGTACAGCTTTGCATTTAATGTTATACGCTTTTGTCAACTACCTCGAGCCTTGTTCACGCTGTGTCTACTGACGTAGCCTTTAGTAGCTTTAACGTTCCTTTTGTCAGTCAGCGTAGTCTGCCACGTGTACTTCCTTCTGATCTGATGTTTGTGAATACTACGTTTGAATATCATCAGAGTCAAACAGCTTGGTGCACAGCATCTTCTGATCTTCTGACCTTGAAGTGCTTCTGAGCGTGATACCATCTTCTGATCTTCAGTGCTTCTGATCTCATGTTCTTCTGATGCTTCCATAGACCCATGTTCTGATTCTGCTTCGACCATCTTCTGATGTCTTGCCAGACCATGTTCTGATGTTGCATGCTGAACCATTTGAGACACATCTTCTGAGCGCTGAATTATGCGTACTCTTTATATATTTCCTGAAAGGGAAATTGCATTGGATTAGAGTACCATATTATCTTAAGCAAAATTCATATTATTGTTATCATCAAAACTAAGATAATTGATAAGAACAAATCTTGTTCTAACAATCTCCCCCTTTTTGATGATGACAAAAACATATATAAATGATATGAATTTGCGATCAGAAAGAGTAGACGGCAAAAGACAAATTACACAGCTATAGCATAAGCATATGAATATGTCTCCCCCTGAGATTAACAATCTCCCCCTGAGATAAATAATCTCCCCCTGAAATAAATACTCGAAGAACTTTGATAAAAGACTTCCCTGATTATTTCGGTAGAGACGATCATATAAGCTTCTGCCTTCAGAGAATTCATAGCTTCTGACTTCTGCTTCCATTGGACAGCTTCAGAACTTGAATTTCTTTAGATCCTCAGAACATTCACAGCTTCTGACTTCTGCTTCCATTCAGGACAGCTTCAGATCTTGAATTTCTTTGATCTTCAGAACATTCACAGCTTCTAACTTCTGCTTCCATTCAGGACAGCTTCAGAACTTGAATTTCTGGATCTTTTAGAACATTCACATCTTCTGATTTTTGCTTCCCTCGGATAGCTTCAGAACTTTGAATGTCTACCAACATCACTTCATGCTAGATTTGTATCAGAACATTGTTGAATGTACCAGAGCATCATCTGAGCATCTCTACATCCTGAAATGTTACAGAACAAAAACTAAACGACAAAAGTCAGCATGAACGAGTTAGAACATAAAATGTATATTCAAATACATGATATGTATCAGAGCCAAATATATCAGAGCATTTAGGCTAAAAACATGTATCAGAGCAAATAATGTATCAGAGCCATAACATTATGTGTATCAGATCAAATAGAATTTTGTCATAACAGGATAGACAATGATATTCAAATTCTATTATCAGTGCTTCTGATTCATTCTTCTTTCTTGCTTCTGATCTCTGAAGCTTGACAGCACTCAGCTTGCTTCAGTTTCCATGGTTTTGCTTCTGGTGTTTGCTTTGAAGATTCACTTCACTTCTCTGTACCTGCAAAACACTTAAACCATATAGAACTTGCAGTTCTTGTTAGTGAATGTGTGGGAGCCTTTACCCAGCAACTGATAGATTTAATCAAATCATTTATCATTTATCTTTCTCCCCCTTTTTGTCATAACATCAAAAAGAATATTTAAAAAAAAAAAAAAAAAAAAAATCCAGATGTATAAAACGACAAAAGAAAACATTTACTGGAATGTAAAACACAAGGAAACTTTTCATTGATAATCAAAAGATATTACAAAAGGTTCCTATGTTTAACAAGATGAGAAACATTCCTAGCAAATACAAAAAAGGATTTCCAAAAAGGAAATCACTACAAAAATTAAAAACAGAGCCCTAGCTGGACACGCTCTGTGTCAACCCATCAAGAATCCCGGAGGACTTCTTGTCTTCCAGACTGAAACCTCCACTGTAGGAGAGATCCCAGAACCAAGGAGGAAGTGAGGGACAGTTCACAGACAGAGAGCTAATGTTGCAAACGGGCTTTCCCTCAACATAGACGTTGAGCCTATCTTCCCACAACTCAAGAAAGTCTTCTGTCTTTGGATGAAAGTTGATAACAACATCAAAGAAGAGTCTGACTTGAGCGGTATTAGAAGAGCCATCCCGAGATGCACAGAGATCTGTCGCCTTTGAGTCATGGAGCTTCAACAGGCTTGAGGTGAACGCTAGGTTTTGAGAGAAGAAAGGAAAACCGAGAGAGAGAGAGAGAGAAAAAAAATTTTAAGATGAAGAACAAGGAGATAGGAAACCAAAAACCATTTTGAAGAGTATTTAAAGGAAAATAAAATGAAACGAATGATGAAAAGCATTTAATGTTACGTGACGCGAGGAGAGATAATAAAGACGAATGAGGTGACTAGCACAGTTACCTATGGTCGGTGTCCCTTCAACTGCACGCGCGCATATCCATGAATAGTAACGACAGGTTTACCATCCCGAGATAAAGCGTAACAGCTGTTTTGCTTTAAAAGAGGTTCTGAATCAACTTAGACAATGAAACGTTAGTAATAACCGAATCATAATTTCTAAAAGAATTCAATCAGAACTTCTGATTAAAAAAAATGTTCCACATTCATTTCAGAAGATACTCATACATGAGAACTTCTCATCTTCTCATTCTGGGCATAAATCCATACTGATGTTCTTCAGAATGAACTTAAACCTATCTTCAGCTAGGGGTTTTGTAAAGATATCAGCCCATTGATGGTCTGTATCAACAAAGTTTAAAGAAATAACACCCTTCTGAACATAGTCCCTTATGAAATGATGTTTTATCTCAATATGTTTAGCTTTTGAATGAAGAATAGGATTCTTAGATAAACATATAGCAGAAGTATTATCACAGAATATAGGAATGTTACTCTCAAATATCTGATAATCTTCTAACTGACTTTTCATCCAGAGCATCTGTGTACTACAACCAGCAGCTGCGACATATTCTGCTTCTGTGGTTGATAGAGCAATGGTTGCTTGCTTCTTGCTGTACCAGGAGATTAAGTGACTTCCAAGAAATTGGCAACTTCCTGAAGTACTTTTTCTTTCAATTCTGTCTCCAGCATAATCAGCATCGCAGAATCCTACTAAGTTGTATTCTTTAGATTTTCTGTAAACTAAACCAACATTAGTAGTACCTTTCAGATACCTTAGAATCCTCTTAACAGCAGTTAAATGAGATTCTCTAGGATCTGATTGGAATCTAGCACACAAACAAACACTGAACAGAATGTCAGGTCTAGAAGCAGTCAGATATAGAAGAGATCCAATCATACCTCTGTATAACTTCTGATCTACCTTCTTACTTACCTCATCCTTACCTAGGATGCATGTTGGATGCATAGGGGTTTTGGCTTTTTTGCAGTCCAGAAGATTAAACTTCTTCAGAAGTTCCTTCACATACTTGGTTTGGTGAACATATGTTCCTTCTGATGTTTGATTTATTTGTATTCCAAGGAAATACTTGAGTTCTCCCATCATGCTCATTTCAAACTCAGCCTGCATAGACTTAGCAAACTCCTTTCCAAGTGTAGCATTAGATGTTCCAAAAATAATATCATCCACATATATTTGACAAATTAAAATATCCTTTTCAAAGGTTTTACAGAAGAGAGTAGTGTCCACTTTTCCTCTAGTGAAACCATTATCTAGAAGGAAAGAACTTAAGCGTTCGTACCAAGCTCTGGGAGCCTGTTTCAATCCATACAATGATTTCTTTAGTTTAAAAACATGATTAGGAGACATAGAGTCTTCAAA
Source organism: Vicia villosa (assembly GCF_029867415.1). Classification (NCBI taxonomy): domain Eukaryota; kingdom Viridiplantae; phylum Streptophyta; class Magnoliopsida; order Fabales; family Fabaceae; genus Vicia; species Vicia villosa. Next base: position 1,432,551 of record NC_081186.1, read on the forward strand.
ACCAGGAGGTTGATGGACATAAACTTCTTCATCTATATAACCATTTAAGAAGGCACTCTTAACATCCATCTGATAGAGAGTGATGTTATGTTGAGTGGCAAAAGAAATTAATAGACGAATAGACTCTAACCTGGCCACTGGTGCAAAGGTTTCTGTGTAGTCAATCCCTTCTTGCTGACTATAACCCTGAGCCACCAGTCTGGCTTTGTTCCTTACCACTTCACCTTTCTCACTGAGCTTGTTTCTGAAGACCCATTTTGTGCCGATTATATTGAATCCATCTGGTCTAGGAACAAGATCCCAAACATCATTCCTTGTAAACTGATTTAGTTCTTCTTGCATAGCAATTATCCAGTCTGGATCTTCTAGAGCATGATCAACAGAAGTTGGCTCGATCAAAGATACAAGACCTAATTGACAGTCTGCATTGTTTCTAAGGAATGCTCTTGTTCTGATTGGATCATCCTTCTTTCCAAGAATGACATCTTCTGAATGACCAGAGATGAGTCTGGATGATCTTCTGACAGATGGTTCTTCAGAAATACTTAGATCCTCCAGAGAAGCTGATACTTGATCTTCTGGTTCTTTGCTTATGAGGAGCTCTGCTTCTGATGCGTTGCTTCTTGGCTCAACAACTTCTGATATGTCAATATCACAACCTGCAAAATTATCAACTTGCTTTGGTTTTTCAGAACCAAGCTTATCATCAAACCTGATATTGATTGATTCTTCTACAACCAATGTTTCAGTATTGTATACTCTGTAGCCTTTTGAGCGTTCAGAATATCCAAGAAGAAAACATTTTTGAGCTTTGGAATCAAACTTACCAAGATGATCTTTAGTGTTCAGAATAAAGCATACACATCCAAAAGGATGGAAATATGAAATGTTAGGCTTTCTATTCTTCCACAATTCATAGGGAGTCTTATTTAGAATAGGTCTGATAGAGATTCTATTCTGAATATAGCATGCAGTGTTTATTGCTTCTGCCCAGAAATGCTTAGCCATATTGGTTTCATTGATCATGGTTCTGGCCATTTCTTGAAGAGTCCTATTCTTTCGTTCTACAACCCCATTTTGCTGTGGAGTTCTAGGACAAGAGAAATCATGGGCAATACCATTTTCTTTGAAGAATTCTTCAAAGGATCTGTTCTCAAATTCACCACCATGATCACTTCTGACCTTTATGATTTTACACTCTTTTTCAGATTGAATCTGAATGCAGAAATCAAAGAACACTGAATGAGTCTCATCCTTGTGTTTTAAGAATTTTACCCATGTCCAGCGGCTATAATCATCTACGATGACTAATCCATATTTCTTTCCTCTGACAGATGCTGTTTTGACTGGTCCAAACAGATCAATGTGCAAGAGTTCTAATGGCCTTGAGGTAGAAACAACATTCTTAGACTTGAATGCAGGTTTGGAGTACTTACCCTTCTGACATGCTTCACAAAGAGCATCTGATTGGAATTTCAGATTAGGGAGTCCTCTGACAAGATTCAGTTTGTTAATCTGAGAGATCTTTCTCAAACTAGCATGACCTAACCTCCTGTGCCAGACCCACTGCTCTTCAGAAACAGACATAAGACAAGTCACCTTCTGACTCATAAGATCTTGCAGATCTGTCTTATAAATGTTGTTCTTCCTCTTGCCTGTAAATAGGATTGAGCCATCCTTCTGATTTACAGCCTTGCAAGACTCTTGATTAAAGATTATATCATAACCATTGTCACTTAATTGACTGATAGATAAAAGGTTATGTGTTAATCCTTCTACAAGAAGTACATTAGAGATGGAAGGAGAGTTACCAGATTTTATAGTTCCAGAGCCAATTATCTTGCCCTTCTGATCTCCTCCGAACTTGACTTCTCCTCCAGACTTAAGCACCAGGTCTTGGAACATAGACCTTCTTCCTGTCATGTGTCGCGAGCATCCAGAGTCCAAGTACCATGACATGTTGTGCTTTGTCCTTCTTGCAGCCAAGGATATCTGCAATAGGAATAATCTTATCCTTAGGTACCCACATCTTTTTGGGTCCTTTCTTGTTAGATTTTCTCAAGTTCTGATTGAACTTGGGTTTAACATTATAAGCAATAGGAGGAACAGCATGATAATTCTTAATGTGAGTTTCATGATATTTCCTAGGTTGTGTCACATGCTTCTTAGTGTGTGTTATGTGAAAACTTTGTGCATGTGAGGTGTGCCTAATATCATGAGAGTGGCCATACTTGAACTGATCATACAATGGCTTGTATGTAATTTTCATTTCATCAACAGGTTCAAGTTTGTATGGGGTTTCACCCTCATAACCAATGCCAACTCTTTTGTTTCCAGATACAGCATATATCATAGAAGCTAGTTGACTTCTGCCAATACTTCTAGATAGGAACTTCCTGAAACTTAAATCATATTCCTTCAGAATATGGTTTAGACTGGGAGTGGATTTTTCTGAATCAGAAGGAGATCCAACATTATTGGATAGTTTTAAAAATTTATCTTTCAATTCAGAATTTTCCAATTCAAGCCTCTTTGTTTCAAATTCAAATAGCTTTTTCAGCTTTTTGTATTTAATACAAATCTGAGACTTGGATTCCAGAAGTTCAGTTAATCCGGAAACTAACTCATCTCTAGTAAGTTCAGAAAATACCTCTTCAGAATCTGATTCTGATGTAGATTCTGATCCGTCATCTTCTGTCGCCATCAGCGCACAGTTGGCCTGCTCATCTTCTGAATCATCTTCTGACTCATCCTAGGTTGCCATAAGACCTTTCTTCTTATGAAACTTTTTCTTGGGACTTTCCTTCTGAAGATTTGGACATTCATTCTTGTAGTGTCCAGGCTCATTGCATTCATAGCACATGACCTTCTTCTTGTCAAATCTTCTTTCATCAGAAGATTCTCCACGTTCAAATTTCCTTGAGCTTCTGAAGCCTCTGAACTTCCTTTGCTTGGTCTTCCAGAGTTGATTTAGCCTTCTGGAAATCATGGACAGTTCATCTTCTTCTTCAGATTCTGATTCTTCAGGATCTTCTTCTCTGGCCTGAAAAGCGTTAGTGCATTTCTTGATATTTGATTTTAATGCAATAGACTTACCTTTCTTTTGAGGCTCATTTGCGTCCAGCTCTATTTCATGACTTCTCAAGGCGCTGATAAGCTCTTCCAGAGAAACTTCATTCAGATTCTTTGCAATCTTGAATGCAGTCACCATAGGACCCCATCTTCTGGGTAAGCTTCTGATGATCTTCTTTACATGATCAGCCTTGGTGTATCCTTTGTCAAGAACTCTCAATCCAGCAGTAAGAGTTTGAAATCTCGAAAACATCTTTTCAATGTCTTCATCATCCTCCATCTTGAAGGCTTCATACTTCTGGATTAAGGCAAGAGCTTTTGTCTCCTTGACTTGAGCATTTCCTTCATGAGTCATTTTCAAGGACTCATATATGTCATAGGCCGTTTCCCTGTTAGATATCTTCTCATACTCAGCATGAGAGATAGCATTCAGCAAAACAGTTCTACATTTATGATGATTCCTGAAAAGCTTCTTTTGGTCATCATTCATTTCTTGCCTTGACAGCTTCACGCCTCTGGCATTTACTGGATGTTTGTAACCATCCATCAGAAGATCCCATAGATCACCATCTAGACCCAGAAAGTAACTTTCCAGTTTATCTTTCCAGTATTCAAAGTTTTCACCATCAAATACCGGCGGTCTAGTATAACCATTGTTACCGTTGTATTGCTCAGCAGAGCCAGATGTAGATGCAGGTGTAGGTATAGTCCTTTCACTTTCATCAACCATCTTTTAAATGAAGCGTTTTTCTCTTCCTGAATCTTTTTCTAAACACGGTTAAGTGCTTGCACCTTAGAACCGGCGCTCTGATGCCAATTGAAGGATAGAAAAACACTTAGAAAGGGGGGGGATTGAATAAGTGTAACTTAAAATCTTGAGCGATAAAAATAAAATGCACAATTATTTTTATCCTGGTTCGCTGTTAACGAAGCTACTCCAGTCCACCCCCGCAGAGATGATTTACCTCAACTGAGGATTTAATCCACTAATCGCACGGATTACAATGGTTTTCCACTTAGCCGCAACTAAGTCTTCCAGAGTCTTCTGATCACAACCTGATCACTCCAGGAACAACTGCTTAGTTCACTCCTAAGACTTTTCTAGAGTCTACTGATCAACACGATCACTCTAGGCTTAGTTCACTCCTAAGACTTTCTGCTCAGCCAACTGCCAAGACTTCCTGCTCAGCCAACTGCCAAGACTTCCTGCTCAGCCAACTGCCAAGACTTCCTAGAGTATACTGATCAACTGATCACTCTAGTTCCTTACAACTTAATGTAATCTATTCAAGAGTTTACAAATGCTTCTTAAAAGCGATAATCACAACTGTGATATTTCTCTTACAATTTAAGCTTAATCTCACTAAGATATTACAACAGCAATGTAGTGAGCTTCGATGAAGATGAAGATTCTGAGTTTAGATTTGAACAGCGTTTCAGCAAGTTTGATATGAGTTGTTTTGGTGCAGAATCGTTAACCTTGCTTCTCATCAGAACTTCATATTTATAGGCGTTGAGAAGATGACCGTTGAATGCATTTAATGCTTTGCGTGTTCCGTACAGCTTTGCATTTAATGTTATACGCTTTTGTCAACTACCTCGAGCCTTGTTCACGCTGTGTCTACTGACGTAGCCTTTAGTAGCTTTAACGTTCCTTTTGTCAGTCAGCGTAGTCTGCCACGTGTACTTCCTTCTGATCTGATGTTTGTGAATACTACGTTTGAATATCATCAGAGTCAAACAGCTTGGTGCACAGCATCTTCTGATCTTCTGACCTTGAAGTGCTTCTGAGCGTGATACCATCTTCTGATCTTCAGTGCTTCTGATCTCATGTTCTTCTGATGCTTCCATAGACCCATGTTCTGATTCTGCTTCGACCATCTTCTGATGTCTTGCCAGACCATGTTCTGATGTTGCATGCTGAACCATTTGAGACACATCTTCTGAGCGCTGAATTATGCGTACTCTTTATATATTTCCTGAAAGGGAAATTGCATTGGATTAGAGTACCATATTATCTTAAGCAAAATTCATATTATTGTTATCATCAAAACTAAGATAATTGATAAGAACAAATCTTGTTCTAACACTTCTGTTTGAAAATAAAACACGCGCGCGAAACCGACCAATGGGAGGACGACACGCTTCTTCTTCAACCTCTTGCCCTAGCCTTTAACAGCGCTTATCTCAGAAGCGCTGTAAAATGCCAACTTTTCGTACCTGCAAAAAATAGCGAACAGGCCCAAACACATCTAGAAATTTTTCGCGATAGCAGGGTTGAACTCGTCTTGACCTCACGAATCTAACCATAGCAATCACATACCCTAATTTTACCTTGAGCAAAAACCCCCAAATTGGAGTTGCGAACCCTAACATGGCAACACGCATATAACAACATCATAATGTCCAAAACTTTCCAGAATTAATCAGCACAATATAAGAAACACAAATATACAATTGGATTCGAGAATGAATGCATGAATTTGTAGAATCGAAGCAATTTAAGAATCAGTTAAGAGTGACTTACAGTGCTCGATTCGTATGGCTTTGTGACTCGAAAACGATTGGGAAAGCTTCCTTAAGGATCTTGGAACACGTTGCAATCAACAAAATCACTTGAATTGTCCTCTAATTCAGAATTCGAAATTGAGTTTTCTTCGAATTTTGGGACTCGATTTTAAGCTCTTGCTGCAGAAATTTTGTAACCCTTATCATCTGAGAATAATGTGCTTATATAAGAGAAAGGATTAGGGTTGTTATTCTGACTTGAATCTTCAAGAATCACTAATTGGCAATCTCAAAAATTTGATTCATGGAAGTTTCCATATTTAGGTTCAATTTCAATTTTTTGTGATCAATTTGATTTGCACGAATTTGGAGGTGATATTGAGATATAATTGTGATTGGATTTGATTGGAATTGAAATTTTTAATTGAATATTTGATTTTCCATGATTTATATAAGTTAATTATCATATTTAAATGATAAAAAATTCATATAAAATCAAATAAAAGCCAAAATTTCGTGGGAATTAGGTTTGAGGCTTTAGATGACTTATGGATCAAGATTGAATCAAAATAACTTAGGCCTATTTGCAAAAATATTCAAAGTCTTTCACATTTTTTCCTCTAAAATAACTCAACTTTGGCAAGGTCTATCTCTCTCATTTTTTGAGGTATGGAAGTGTTCCAAGACTTTTTAGAAACCTTAAAGAGTCCTCTAACCAGTGTCTTTTGTCTCATATCAAAATTATTTTCCATGCTCATTTTATGCCTTTTTGAAAAAAGTGTCTTTTTGTTGACTTTTTGAAAAGGACCTATAATGTTTTGGTCCATATCTCTCAAATGAAGCATTTTTAGACTTGGCATGTGAGACACAATATTGTAGAGAATCAAATTTCCTTTAAAATGAGCTTTAGATGGAAAATTTCTGATGTTCCATGTGAGAGTTATGGCTGGTCAAAGTTCAGTTGACTTTTCCTATGCAAAACCCTAATTTAGAAACTTTTTGATTTGTTGATTTTTTGATCTTTCCTTGATGAACCATGATCAATTCTTGATCAAATGGTGAATGATACTTCAATATGAGGATCTTGACAAAAAATCAGAAGTTTTGACTTTGACCACAGTTGACTTTTTAAGTCAACTAGTCGACTGTTGATTTTCTGAACAATTGAGTGACTAATTCTTTGGGATGAGACTTGATACTTGTCATGGAGATGATGTGAGATATATTGAGCCATATGAGATGCCATGGAGCCATTGATTCAGTGATTTTCCTTTGAAAGAATCAAACCCTAGTTCAGAGCCTTTGTATAGGAGAATGTGTCTTATGGGTTTTGCGCATTGATCTGATTTTGAATAGGAGGAAATGTATGGGCAAATTTTGGGGTATGACAGCTATGTTTACATACATATACTTCATGGTATCATTAATTTTTCATATAAATATATATTTAAATATTTCATTAGTATAGTTATTAATAATAGGCACCATATTGAATTATGTATGTGTGTATAGATATTAGAGTTGTTGTCTACTGTGGCTTGCATAAAGAGTATTGTTAACTATGTTTCCAATTTTACTAACATACAATAATTTTATTAGTATAACTAATATTTAATAATTTCATTAGTATAATTAATTTAATAAGAACTTTTGTAAAAGTTTTGAGTTAGAGATAAATATTTGGATCATTTAGTTAACTTTAGTTGTTTTCTTTTCCGTTAGAGTTGTCAATAGAGTTGTTAGAGTTGTAATAGAGTTGTTAGAATTGTCAATAAAGTTGTCAAGGTTGTTTCAATTATTAAGAGTCATACTTTTGTTTGTTTTGAGTAATTCTGACATGTTTAGAGTTGTCAGTGTATGATGTCGGTGTTTGCTTTTTCGTTGGAACTTTAACAATTCATATCTCTTAAACTGTAACCCCGTTTGAGTCCCCGTTTGAAGTATTAGAAAACTAGCGCAATATTCTTTTCAATAAAAGTGGCCTTGTTGAAAATAAGTGATTTAATAATGGCGTGATTATGTAAATGACTTGTAATTGTGTGTATATGTATGTTCAGAATTGGTGATTAATGGGAATAACATTGTTTGGATTTAGTGGATCATAATTGATTATTGGCCTTTATATGTGAATGATATATATGTGTTGTGAATGTTGTGTACAATTGGAGGATAATTCATAAAGTTGGATTATCGTGATATGCGGTAAGTTAAGGTTGATGAGATAATCTTAATTGCATATATTATTGGTATTTGTACATACATTCATAGCATGGTCGGCTTTATGGTGGAAGCGGTGAAACTGTGGGTTCATATGGTAAGAGACGTTGATCCTTGAATGGAAATAGGCGTAGAAGACGTGATCCTTAATTGGAAATAGGCGTATTGGCTTTGATCTTGTCCGGATCGGAAGCGTGGCTTGGATTATAGATATTGGAATAATAGTATTGGATTCTTTTGAATATCAAACCATTGAGTTTGTAATATACTTGAAAATGTGAAATATATTGGATATTGTTATTTACATGATTATGCAAAGTGTGATGAATTCCTATGATTGTTAATTAAATCATTATACTTTATTATACGTCCTTCATAATGATTTGAATTCTCACCCTTCTGTTTGAATGTTGCCCTTTGTTGGTAACGTGCAGGTTCAGACGCTTAGTAACTCTTGCAAGGTTTAGCCGGAGAGCGTCCGCGTTTGTTGGGTGATTAGGTAGTGAGTCAATGCTCTGGTCATGTAACACTGGGTTGGGATTAGTAGTATTGAACTTATGTTTTGTTTTGGATATGTATTATGATATTATCTTGTGAACATGTATGTTTTGTTATTTGTTTTTGAGAGGCCATAGTGCTGAATATCTTGGATATGACGTTATATTGTCTTGTGGATTATTATTGAGATATGATTATGATATGCGACATGATTATTTATGAAATACATGAGTATTTATTATTTCCGCTGTGAATGCATATTCTTAATGAATTATAACAAATGAAAGGTGTTACCTTGATGACCAGGTGTAATTGTATATTTGATGATGAATGATGTTGGTTTTTGAAAGCTTTTAGGTTTTAGAAACGTCGATGTGACGCCCTTTGTTTATATGCATACTTATTTACTCTGATTATATGTTTAAATATTTGGGGTATTAGAAAGGGTGTTACATTAGTGGTAGCAGAGCATGGTCGACAAGTGGGTCAATAGTCGTTAATGTTTTCTAATCTTGTTATATTTGATTGTGTATCTGACATGATCGATACTGTTTGTATGGTTGTTTGGCTGTTTAGGACGATGGTCGCAGGCAGGAATGATGATGCCATTGCTAAGGCATGGAGGATGTTGGCTGGCTCCATTGGTTAGACTCCTCAATTGAATGCTGGTAACCAGAATGGTGATGATGATGAGTTATGTGCTTTGGGGAAGTTCCAGAGGAACAATCCTCCTGTCTTTGAGGGTGAGCATGAACCTGATAAAGCTCAATCTTGGTTGAAGGCGATTGAGAAGATCTTCAGAGTCATGAACTGTACGGATACTCAGAGAGTAGAATTTGGTACTCATATGCTTGAGAAGGAAGCTGAAGATTGGTGCAATAACACTCTTCAGAGGTTTGAAGAAGATGGCATTCAGGTTACTCGGGCCCTTTTCCGTGATGTCTTCTTGGAGAACTATTTTCCGGAAGATTGTCGTGGGAAAAAAAAGGTGGAGTTCCTTGAATTGAAGCAAGGAAATGGTATTGTTGCTGAATATGCTGCTAGATTTCAAGAGCTTATCAAGTATTGTCCCTATTACAATACTGCTAATGCTGAGAGATCTAAATGCTTAAAGTTTGTTAATGGCTTGAGACATGATATCAAGAAGTCCATTGGCTACCAATAGATTACTTGTTTCTCTGAGTTGGTTAACAAGAGTAGGATCTATGATGAGGATAGTAGGGAGGGTGCTTCTTTCTACAAGAGTTTGAAGGGAAAAAGTCAAGATCGTGGGAAACCGTATGATGACAAGAGGAAACAATCTGGTTTCGGCAAGAAGCCAAGTGGGGGAGGAACTTCTACTCCACTTAAGTGCTTCAAATGTGGCATTGAAGGTCATCGTGTTATTGATTATGGTAAGAATTTTGTGTCATGTTTCAAGTGTGGCAATGTTGGTCACAAGGCAAACAAGTGTGGAGTTAGTTCGAGTGTGACTTGTTACAATTGTGGTGAGCAAGGTCACATTAGTACCAAGTGTGATAAGCCGAAGAAGGAGCAAGCAAAGGGAAAAGTGTTTGCATTGTCTGGTGTGGAGGCCACCACCGATGATAGGTTAATCCAAGGTACATGGTTTATTAATGGTACACCTTTGATTTCTATTATTGATACCGGCGCAACACATCCTTTCATTTCTTTAGATTGCGCTATAAGATTGGATCTTGTATTATATGATATGCGTAGAAGTATGGTTATTGATACACCTGCTATGGGTTCTGTTTCTACTTTTTATGTGTGTCTGAATTGTCTGTTGAGTATCTTTGGTAGAGATTTTGGGATTGATTTAGTTTGCTTTCCATTAGATCAATTTGATGAGAATCTTGGTATGAACTGTTTGGAGTTAAATCAAGTAACTGTAACCTTAAGAGAGATTTTGGGCCTTAATGCTTTAGGTGATTTCGAGTACAAGTTATGAAGGAACACTATTATAGTTTAGTAATGGAGGTTTATGTTTCATCATGGTTGTCGGCTACTATTAACAAATTAAGGAACTGATCACCCTTAATCTATTGTAGATAGGAGAAGGGATTGTATTGGACGAGATAGACTTGTCTTACTAACTTGGTAGTGTGTAAAGCGGCTAGGGAGGAGTTGAAGAGTCAATTTGAGGAGTTGTTTGAGAAGAGGTTCATTCGTCGGAGTGTTTAGCCGTAGGGTGCGTCTATTTTGCCGATTAAGAAGAAAGAAGGTTCTATGAAGTAACGTTTCTTGGGGATATCTTGATTCTAAGAATGAAGATGATCATGATGAGCATTTAAGGATCGTGTTATCGGTGTTGAAAGAGAATAATTTATTTGCTAAGTTTTCTTAGTGTGAGTTTAGTGAAGGAAGTGAGTTTCTTTGGATATGTAATTTCGAGCTGAGGTGTGTTGATGCAGAATCGACAAGGGGTAGCTTATGCTTCAAGGCAACTTAAAGTTTATGAGAGGAATTATCCGACGCATTATTTAGAGTTGGTCGCCGTTGTGTTTGTGTTGAAGCTTTAGAGGCATTATTTGTTGGATCGAGATTTGATGTGTATAGTGATCACAAGAGTTTAAAATACTTATTCGATCAGAAAGAGTTGAATATGAGGCAAAGAATAGGTTGGAATTCTTGAAAGATTATGATTTTGGTTTGAATTACCATCCTGGAAAAGTGAATGTTGTAGCCGATGCATTGAGTAGGAAATCATTGCATATGTCTATGTTGATGAATCGAAAGTTGGAATTGTTGGAGCAATTTAGAGATTTGAGTTTGGTTTGTAAGACGACGTCTTCATGTGTTAAACTTGGTATGTTGAAGCTTACGTGTGGCATTATGGATGAGAATGGTGTCATGAGGTGTCGTGATCGAGTTTGTGTTCCGGATGTTGCGGATTTGAGAAAAAGGATTCTTGAGGAAGGCTCTTGAGTTTGTGGAGGATGATCATGTGTTTCTTCGAGTTACGCCAATAACGGGTGTTGGTAGAGTTTTGATGTCGCGTAAGTTGACGCTGGGTTTCATTGGTCCTTATCAGATTTCGGAGAAGGTATGTGAAGTGGCATATCGGATTATACTGCCACCGTCACTTTCTAATCTTCATGATGTATTCCATGTGTCTCAATTGAGGAGGTACATTGCGGATCCATCACATGTTGTTCAATTAGATGATGTTCCAGTAAGAGATAATTTCACGGTTGAAATATCACCTATGCGAATTGAAGATCGAGAGGTGAAAAAGCTTCGTGGTAAGGAGATTTCTTTAGTGCAAGTGATATGGAGTGGAGTTGCCGATGAAAATATCACTGTGGAACTCGAGGATAAGATGAAGGAATTGTATCCGGAGTTGTTTGTATGAGGTAATTTTTGAGGCCGAAAATCTTTTAAATGGGGGAGAGTTGTAATGCCCGAAAAAATAATTATTTCCTTAATTTAGTCATTGGTGATATTTATTGAAATTTTCGCGTTTAAGGACGATTTAGTCGATATTAGTTCGGGATAGCGGATCGATACTTAATCGAAAATTTTAATATTTTTAGTATTAGAAATGTTAATGAGTTAATATTTAGCGTTTTGGGAATTTTTCGAGTAATTAAGATTAGACCGGAAATATGAGACATTGAGTAATAAGGGGTATATTTTATTAGGTCCATTTGTGTGTTTATTATTTATTTAATTGTTATGAGATATAATAATTAATCTAATTAATTAATTTTGTGTATAATTGTGTTTATTGGGTTTAATGGGTTAATTAAGCTATTAGAGAGATATAACTAATTGGGCCTAAGTAGTAGAAATAAAATATGAAATTGATTTGTGGGTTAAGCCCATTAAAAATGGAGATAATAAGGAAAATAGGGTTTTAGAGGTTATAACTCATTTGGGGGAAAAAGAAGAAAAAAGAGGCTAGAGGAGAAAGAGGAGAAGAGAAGAGGATTTGGGGAGAAACTAAAAGATAGAAGGAGATTGATTCAAGGTAAGTGGGAGAATCCTTATTATTATGGGTTAGTATGATTGAGTCAATGGGTAGAAACATGTTTAGGTTAAAATCCTTAATTTTATGGTTTTGAAATTGTTAGGTTTTGATGGGTAATCCTTAATATATGATGATTGATTGTGTTTGGAATTGATATATTTGTGAAACTGAGAGATTGAAAATGCATACTATAGCGACATCTTGAGAAACAATTAGTATATTGCATACTATAGCGTCACTACAATGAGTTAAATTGAGAATGCAATTTGGTTTAATATTGTAGCGTCAATTCATTCTCATGTTACTGTATCGGCCTATGATTAGAAAACAATGAAACCATTATAATCTGATAGTTGATTCCTATATCACTATATCGCTATGTTTGCAACATGTTACTGTATTGCTATGTTTACATACATATACTTCATGGTATCACTAATTTTGCATATAAATATATATATATATATTTATATATTTCATTAGTATAGTTATTAATAAAGGTACCATATTGAATTATGAATGTGTGTATAGATATTAGATTTGTTGTCTACTGTGGCTTGCATAATGAGTATCGTTAATTATGTTTCCAATTTTACTAATATACAATAATTTTATTAGTATAACTAATATTTAGTAATTTCATTAGTATAATTAATTTAATAAGAATATTTGTAAAAGTTTTGAGTTAGAGATAAATATTGGGATCATTTAGTTAACTTTAGTTGTTTTCTATTCTGTTAGAGTTGTCAATAGAGTTGTTAGAGTTGTAATAGAGTTGTTATAATTGTCAGTAAAGTTGTCAAGGTTGTTTGAATTATTAAGAGTCACACTTTTGTTTGTTTTAAGTAATTCTGACATGTTTAGAGTTATCAGTGTATAATGTCGGTGTTTGCTTTTTCGTTGGAACTTTAACAATTCATATCTCTTAAACCGTAACTCCGTTTGAGTCCCCGTTTGAAGTATTAGAAAACTAGCACGATATTCTTTTAAATAAAAGTGGTCTTGTTGAAAATAAGTGATTTAATAATGGCGTGATAATGTAAATGACTTATAATTGTGTGTATATGTATGTTGAAAATTGGTGATTAATGGGAATAACATTGTTTAGATTTAGTGGACCGTAATTGATTATTGGCCTTTATATGTGAATGATATATATGTGTTGTAAATGTTGTGTACAATTGGAGGATAATTCATAAAGTTGGATTATCGTGATATACGGTAAGTTAATGTTGATGAGATAATCTTAATTGCATATATTATTGGTATTTGTACATACATTCATAGCATGGTCGACTTTATGGTGGAAGCGGTGAAACTGTGGGTTCATATGGTAAGAGATGTTGATCCTTGAATGGAAATAGGAGTAGAAGACGTGATCCTTAATTGTAGATAAGCGTATTGGGTTTGAACTTGTCCGGGTCGGAAGCGTGGCTTGAATTATAGATATTGAATCGGAAAGCGGTGAAATGTTGGGTTCATATTTGGTACCACATGCATATAGTCACACGTCTTGCATTGAGCCATATTGGTGTTATGTGATGTTTGAATACATGCATTTATGTGATTGGTATGTGTGTATGAGATGTGATAATTTAATTTGGTGATGTTTGATACATGATATGGTGATAAATGTGAATATGTGATAATTATGGTTTATGTGTATATTTGGAATAATAGTATTGGATTCTTTTGAATATCAAACCGTTGCGTTTGTGGCATACTTGAACATGTGAAATATATTGGATAATGCTATTTAAATGATTATGCGAAGTGTGATAAATTCCTATGATTGTTAATTAAATCATTATACTTTATTATACTTCCTTCATAATGATTTAAATTCAAACCCTTCTGTTTGAATGTTGCCCTTTGTTGGTAACGTGCAGGTTCAAACGCTTGGTAGCTCGTGCGAGGTTTAGCTGGAGGGCGTCCGCGTTTGTTGGGTGATTAGGTAGTGAATCAATGCTCTGGTCATGTAACACTGGGTTGGTATTAGTAATATTGAACTTATGTTTTGTTTTGGATATGTATTATGATATTATCTTGTGAACATGTATGTTTTGTTATTTGTTGATGAGAGGTCATAGTGTCGAATATCTTGGATATGACGTTATATTATCTTGTGGGTTATTATTGAGATATGATTATGGTATGGGACATGATCATTTATGAAATACATGAGTATTTATTATTTCTGCTGTGAATGCATATTCTTAATGATATATGACAAGTGAAAGGTGTTACCTTGATGACCAGGTATAATTGTATATTTGATGATGAACTATGTTGGTTTTTGAAAGCTTTTAGTTTTTGGAAACATCGATTTGACGCCCTTTGTTTATATGCATACTTATTTACTCTGATTATATGTTTAAATATTTGGGGTATTAGAAAGGGGTGTTACAGGCACTCTGCTCTGCATCTGGGTGATATCAAGGGAGGTTACTTTCCGGTACGATGGACAAGGAAGTCGGATTTCTAAACAGACCACCTGTTCTGGATGGAAGCAATTACGACTACTGAAAACCTCGCATGGTGGCCTTCTTGAATTCCATAGATAGCCGGGTTTGGAAGGTCGTTTTAGAAGAATGGTAACATTCTGTTATTATGGGAGCAGATAAACAACCCACGAATGTGCTAAAGCCTGAGGAACACTGAGACAAAGAAGATGATGAACTTGCCATTGGAAACTCTAAAGCCCTAAATGCTATCTTCAACGGAATTGACAAGAACATCTTTAGATTGGTGAATACATGTGAAGTAGCTAAGGATGCATGTCAAATTCTTAAAACTGCTCATGAAGGCACATCCAAAGTGAAGATATCAAGACTTCAGCTACTAACCACCAAATTTGAGAACCTAAAGATGAAAGATGATGAAAGTATTCACGACTTTCATATGAATGTTCTTGAGATAGCAAATGCATCAAGTTCATTGGGAGAGAAAATTCTTGAATCTAAACTGTTGAGAAAAATGCTGAGATCTCTTCCCAAGATATTTGATATGAAGGTCGCTGCTATAGAAGAAGCCCAAGACATCAACCAGTTAAAACTGGATGAACTTGTTGGATCTCTACAGACTTTTGAGCTAAGTATCAAACAAAAGGTCTAAATTGAAGAACGAGAGCATATCATTCAAAGTCATCTCTGATGATAAATAAGATGAATATACTAAAAGGAGAAGGAAAAAATTAACCAAGGCCTTAACTTAGCTTAGTAGACAAGTCAGGAAGGTAACAGTGTACTCTCAAGGGAAGGAGTCATAGTTCCTCGTGTGCGAAGGGTTTGGACATAGTAAAGCTGAGTGTCCCACGTATCTTAAGAAACAAAAGAAGGTCCCTGTTGAGACTAGGTAAAAAGAGGACTCTGAGAGTGATCATGTGAAGGAATATGCTAAGCCTGTGAAAGCCTTAACAGATAGATAGGGGTCTAATGAAGACTCTAGCGGTGAGGAGCTAACTTATGATGAACTAGCTGCATCATATGAAGAACTGTTTCTCAGAAGCTCAAAACTCAGCCAAAGGCAAAAAAGGTCCATAAATAACCTGTAGGCAGAAAAGAGAGGGCTCCTACAAGCCATCTCTAGATTGGAAGAAGAAGTAGTGTCTCTGAAATATGAACTCGACAAAGTTCATAAAGCTCTAAGAATGTTAAATAATGGAACTGAATCATTAGATGAAATTCTTAAAATTGGAAGAATGACAGGAGACATGAGGGGTTCAGGATTCAGAGAGAACAAGATGTCTAGTGCAGACCACTCTCATCCTAAGTCAGGTCCCAAGATGTCAAATCAGAGGCCTCAACATCATGGCAAGAGAAGAGCTGCTCACACCAAGAACAAATTCCAACAATGGAGGTGTCATCACTGTAGAAGACCTAGACACATAAGAGCTTTCTGTTTCAGGCTGCATGGGTTTCTGAAGCCTGCACCTTTCCTTAAAGTTGATAAGGCTGGAATCAATAACAAAAATTTGCAACATTGGGTTCCTAAGAGTGTTATTACCAGCCTTATGGCGCATACATTAGTAAGAGAGTTGGCCAAGGATGAATTGTATTTTAACAGTGGATTTTCAAGGCATATGACTCATGACAAAGATCTGTTAGTAGATATTAAACCTTACTCCTCCAATCATGTGACTTTTGGAGATGACTCTAACGGAAAAATCAAAGGAACTGGAAGACTAGAGTGCTCAGGAGTTCCAAATCTTAATGATGTACTACTTGTGTGTCATACCCCAAAATTTGCCCTCCTCTATTTATCTTCAATGGCTCTAGGTTCAAAGGACCATTTAAGTCACTTTCTCCTAATCGAGGGTCTCAAAGCTAGGGTTTGCACTTTATCAAAGGATTTTGAATTTCTAAGGCCTCAAATGGATCTCAAGATGTCTCATATGTCTCAATGTATCTCCATGACAATTATCAAGCTTCTATTCCAAGGATTGCTCACTCAATGGCTCAGACGACCA
Organism: Vicia villosa; assembly: GCF_029867415.1. Lineage (NCBI taxonomy): Eukaryota > Viridiplantae > Streptophyta > Magnoliopsida > Fabales > Fabaceae > Vicia > Vicia villosa. The sequence continues at coordinate 1,449,287 of NC_081186.1, forward strand.
ATAATCGACTATGTTGACCTAAAAGTCAACTATAGTCAAAATACAGTTAAACTTCAAGATTTTTGGTCAACATCAAGTATGTGAAGTTATATCCATCATTTGATCAAAGACTGATCATGATCCATTAATAAAAACTCAGAAATGAACAAATTTCAAAAGTTCAAATTAGGGTTTTATAGGAAAAGTCAACTCAACTTTGACTGGCCATAACTTTCACATGGAGCATCAAAAATTTACCAATCAAAGCCTATCTTGAAGGAAATTTGATTCTTTACAACTTTGGCTTTCACATGCCAAGGCCAGAAATGCATCATTCAAGAGATATGGTCAAAGAGATTATAGGTCCTCCAAAAAGTCAACAAAAACACCTTTTTGGGTCAAAGTTCATAACTTGAGCATGGAAGCTTCAAATGAGATGAAACCAAAGGCATCATTTAGAGGACTCTTTTAGCTTTCCAAAAAGTCTTATAACACTTCCATATCATGTCAAATTCTAAGGCGTGCAACCCTGTGCCCCGAACTACGTTGACTCTGATTCTCCCTAACGAGATACGTAGGCACTTGGATAACCAAGGCAAGTCCCCTTCCCTAAAACCTCCATTCAGTTCAAATCTCAATTTTTCCCCTATTCACTTCCTTAGCTATTAACCTTAACTTTTAGCCATAAATTGTTACCTTAGATTCAAAGCCATAGGAAAGGGTTGAGGGTGCCTAACACCTTCCCTCGACCTGATTATAATAATCTTACCCCGAATCTCATAACTGCGTAGGGTTTCCTATTCGCCCTTCAGAATAGGTGGCGACTCTAAAAGTCTAATTTTTAGGGCAGGTTGCTACAGCTGGCGACTCTGCTGGGGACACACTATAATGGTGAATTATTACGCCCCTATAGGTTTTGGCAGGGTTTAGGTTTTTTGGCGAAACATTTAGGTTTTTGGCAAATTTTTTAGGGTTTGTTTAGTTCGCCATTTTAGGGTTTATTTATTTGCATAAATATTTAAAATTTTATTTTTATTTATTTATTTATTTATTTATTTCCCTTTCCATCTATTTACATCAGTTAAATAAACATCTCTTTATTTAAATAATATCTGTTTATTTAAATAATGTATGTTTATTTAAATATTTGCTGTGTATTGCATTTTTTAAATTGTAAGCAGCCGGATTTCGAGGTTAGTTTAAATATTTAAATTTTATTTATTTATTTATTTTCCTTTGCAATTTCATTACTACAATTTAATTAAATATTTATTTAAGTGAATATTTTTATTTCTATTGCATCTTTTGGGATATATAAAATTGTTGTTAAACCTAAGTGTGGGAGTTATCTTTAAGACCAGGGGGGACTTGAATCGCCTACGAATCTTATTGATAATTCCACTCATAGTGGGTTGAATATCCGGAAATGTCCAATACGAGGCTTGACCTTGTTGAGGGCAGGACTTGGTATTTGGCTGATCTCTCTGAGAACCTACCCCAAAAATTCGAACCTCATGGATAAAATGAGTTGTTCTAAAATCCAAAGAGACAAAAAGTCTCGGAGGCTACGAACGACCCCATGAGACCTTCTAGAACACTCCCATGGAAATGGTAGGCTCCCTAAAGCCGCTACGTCGAACATATGAACCTAGGACTTTTGAGCTTTTGTGCTTGATATCTATTTGCGATTTATATGCCACGAATGTATGCGTTTCAATTTTGCAGGTATCCCTATGTGGTCCCTAGCCTGTAGGGACTCTAATTTCTAAGACCGCGTCTTTCCCACGAAGGACATCACCATATATGCATTCCCTAACATGTAGGGATTTTATTTTTATATCCTTGTATCTACAACTACGCGTCCTTCCCACGAGGGACATCTTCGTTTACGCACGTCAATTGGTCTCTCGATGGCCATGAGATATAGTGCTCGATGGCCATGAGATATAGTGACTGTCTCGAACGGTCACTCTATGCTTGCCTCTACGAACCCCCTAGCCTGTAGGGATCCTATTTCTAAAAAAATCACATCCCTCATACGAAGGAAAACTTCATTAGCAGGCGTTCGATTGGCCTCTCGATGGCTATGAGATCTGGTGACTGTCCTGAACGGTCACTCCATGTTTGTTTCCGCACTCCATGCTTGTCTCCATCCCTCTAACTTGTAGGGTTTGGATTTCCATCTATACGTCTTTCATCCCTAGCCTGTAGGGATTTCACTTCGTTCATATCGTCCTTAGATAGGTTGTGTTCCGCATAGAGAACCTTCCCACGAGGGACAACTTTATTGGTACACGTTGATTGGCCTCTCGATGGCCATGAGATTTGGTGACTGTCTTGAACGGTCACCAGCCGCTACCTTCTGCATACTCTCGAATCTAAGGGATTTCCCTTAACGTGTCATAACATTTATCCTGCAAAGATTCCACGAGGGTCTAATGTCGCCTCTAAGGCTATCCCTAGGATCATATGTTACGTGTCTGCATTGCATACACGGAGTTATAATACAAGGAGTCTCTCGCGTACGCGTGCATTCACATTTTTATGCATTCATACATTTACATTCGCATCTTCGCCCGCATCCACCCGTTTCGTGCTAGCCAATTTCCCGAGACTCACAAAGAAAAAGGATCATAGACTATGGAGAAAGGAGGATAAATTATTGAAAACGATCTCGGCCTCACTACAAAAAAAAAAGAGGATGTCTTTCGCCAAGCCATTTACATATCCATGCCTTGTCGTAACTTGATTATAAATACAATAAAAGACTATCGTCGAGCAAGGACTAGTTCAACAAAAGAGTTCCCTCATAGATACACTCAAGGGGTATCTAGCCATAAGAGGGTTCATCTTAGAACACATCAAATTCGCAAGGACACTCTACGATAACCTAGGGGCAAGGATTAGTCTAGCTGGGGCAATATCCTGAACAAAGGTGCATAACTACGGTGGAGGGAAAGGGACATATATTAACTCTCCACCAAGGGGCAAAAGGGTCCTAAATTTCCTTTATCATTCTACGAACTCCGAGGATTGCGAACGGTGTGATACTATCCTTAGAAAAAGCAAAAGAGGTTCAGTCAAAGGAAACTCATGAAGTTCCGATACGACGAAAACCCACCGCTAACAAATTTATTCCCGACAGGTTTGACGTGCCCAAGGAAAGTTCGAGATTACCCTTTACTCCTACAAGTCCATGAACTAAGGAGTGAAACAAAGTCGACAGACTCACAAAAGAGATTGCCCTAGGATCAATAGGTTTATCATTTCAAGTTGTAACTTCTACGATCCTAAGATGTTATTTGATGTAAAAACGTTGTACCTTTCGAATAGTAATTCAATAAAATATTCATGCATGTTTTGAAATCAATCCATTCGCTTCATTCGCTCACTACTACGACTTTCCACTCGCACCCTTCTATTATGTTTAAATTTCGAATTTCAATTATTAACAAACTTAAGGGAGAATGACGAATACAAATAACTAAGTCTCGCTAAACATATGCTTTCAAGGTAAGACCGAACCGACGATGTACAGGCATTGTTTCAATTCCCAAACTGTGGAGACATAAGGATGTTAATCCCTCGTTACCCCCTCGAGCCAGGAGTTGGAGCTTGTTTCTACTTTTCAAATAAACCTTGATTTTAACCAGGGGCAGGGTAGATTTCAATTAATTCAATGGTGTATTTTGGTTGTCAAGAGAATCAGTTAATCCGAGCATAAGGATCAAGCAAAGGTTCAAGCATATCTTCTTCCTCGCGTTCATCCAAGATTGAGGGAGAAATGGAGATAACATTCACAACAATCTTCTTCCTCAATACATCATTCAAGATCGAGGACGCATCAAAGTCGAAGCTGAAAAATCAAAATCAACATGGCACAACGTTCAATATCCAAGGATCAAATCTCAAAAGGAGCTTTCAAAAGAAAAAATGCCCGCTAAGTCAAATGGAAAATTTCATGAAAGAAAAACAAAAGCTACTTAGGCAAAAATTAAGGCATCCCGATGGATCAAATTCAAAGGAATTGGTTCATGCAAAAATAAGGGATAAAAACAAAACAAAGGCGAAATACAAAGGATAATCTTGTGACTGCTAAACCGTCAAAGCTTCACATCAATGCCTGGATCTTTACAACATTTTTCAGCAGTGCTGGGATCTTTACTAAGGCTTCTGCTCAACACCAGAACTAAAATGATTCTCTTACAAACAAAGCACATTCATTGGATTAGGCGAATTTTTAGGATCTGGAGAACATCAAGGAGAAAGGGGTAGAATTAAATAAATTTTGAGTCTTATATCCGTTGTTTCTTAAACCCTGAACCAGGCCAAGTTACAACATTCAAAAGTCCTAATTGAGGCAAGGTTAACTACGAAAGCATATTAAGCAGGATTTAGTTATGCTGACTCCTAAAGTTTTTTAAAACTATTTCTAACTACTACGCTTCTTCAAGCATTCATTTCTAATCATCCAGTCCTAATTTATAACGGACTTTGATTTCAAAACTTGCATACGCATCACATTGGAGTTACTTCTCAAATGGTACAACGTCATCTACGAATATACACTTAGCATCGAGGAAATCTCGAAACTAGTTTAATCAAAGGCGATCGTTTTGAATAAAGACTCTAGAATGGGGGAACCACATCTAGGGGGTTCTCCTAAACAAGGGAAAAATTTCAAGGATCACAAGGGCATGCAATCAAACATCCTATTAACTAGGGGAATTCATCCTAAAGGTTCAACGGACTTGGGGTCACATCTCGAAGCAATAGCAATCAGGGGCATGTCAAAACATGGGAAGAATTCAAATTCAGAAGGATAGAAGACTATGGATAACCTTCCCTAATTTGGAAATCAAGGGCATACCCTTTAATCTAAACGTCGAAGCACACGACAAGGTTATTTCTCGGGGCACTTCCTTCATGGCTTGGAGATCATAGGCATCTTTTTCCACTAAACATTGGGGCATGGGGTATCAAACCCATAAGGTGAACAATTCAAAGGTTAAAGGTGTGGAGAGCCCCGAAAGGATAAAGGCATGGAGAATATCGAAAGAGGTGGAGAGTTCCAAAAAAAGTGAAGGTGTGGAGAATTACATAAGGTGAATCATTCAAAGGTTAAAGGTGTGGAGAATCCCGGAAGGTTAAAGGTGTGGAAAACCTCGAGAGGTTAAAGGTGTGGAGAACCTCCAAAGGTTAAAGGTGTAGTGATCCTCGAAAAGGTTAAAGGTACGAATTGCAAAAAGGTGAAAGACATGGAGGACTTCAAAAATTCAAAGGTGTGGAGTAATTCAAAAGAGCCAAACTGGGGCAAGACGCACGGCAAAAGGAAAAGGAGTTATCACACTTTACAACCTCGAACCAATCTCTCTCCTAACTACGATCATCAAAGTTCAAAAGCAGGTAGTGGGAAATCGCGCTAGCATCCAACAACCTTACAACTTTAGCAAGCTATATACGCTATTGGTTACCAACAACCTAGCATTGGAGCATCATGCAAATACATAAATCATGCATTACATACATGGGTTGATACATTACACCTCTTCAGGTAGTCTTCTTTAAGACAGTCTTTTTCTAGGAACCTTTTCAGGTAGTTTTCTTTAAGACATTCTCTTTCCAGAAACCTCTTCAGGTAGTCTTCTTTAAGACAGTCTTTTTCTAAGAACCTTTTGTTATACCCCAAAATTTGCCTGCATCTTTTTTCAAGAAAACTTCAATCTAAAAATTAGGAGTTTCATATAATCATGGATTTTTATTTCATAAATATCCTGACATATGAAATACTTAGTTTTTAGAATTTTTTATACAGTATTTTGGCTCGCTGTTGAATTTATTCTTACGCAAACGCCAGTTACTGTTTATTACTTCACACACGCTATTTATTTGATATTTATTTACAGATAAATAGTACTGACACAATTGGTACAGAGATAAATCTTTTGCAGGCGCAGAGTCCGGGATTCAGACTGTACTGATGACAAGTAAATTATTACTAATTCTTGTCTCCCACTAACTTTTTGTACTATATTCCATTATTTTCAAAATCTCTTTTTCAAAAATCAAATCCTAACTTTATTCTACACATCTCTCTTTTTCCAACACTATCATACACTTTCTTTCAAATCCTACTTCCACTCAAATTTTCCTTTTGTACGGAATCACTTCATTCCCCAACGTCTCTATCCTTCTTTTCATTCTATAAATACCTCTCATCTTTTCCATAAAATCTCACATCAAATTCTAACTCATCTCTCAAATTTCTACTTCATATTCATTCTCTCTTCCTCCCCGGCAAAATGGCGAAGCGGATAGAGACGTGTTTTCTTATGGTCATCACCATTGCTACGGTGATGATGTCCTTCTTCTGTCTGCATAGTCCTGAAAAATGTGGACCTGCGATGGTTACACTCCCGATCATCTATTTTCTGTTGGTCATAGCATGGGTTATTAATCGTCATTCTTAAAGTTTGTCGTATCTCTTATTTTCTTAAATGTACCGTTTACTCGTCGTACCGTTCATTATAGTATGTAATGTTTGTACTGTCAGTATTAAATGTTGTACTATTTGTCATACTGTTGCTTAATTATTCAGATAATATTTTGTGTGTTTTCTGCCAGTTAAATATTTATTTTTCTGTGCATTAAATGATTTTCAGGGTTATCGGTAATTTTGCTCGCGTACAGTAAATATTAGTTATTTATTATGTCTGTGTTTTTAACAAGTCATGTAAATAAACTTTCATCTTTCACATAAAACAAAAACAACAAAAAGAAAATTAACTTTGACTGTTGATTTTTCACTCTAACTGCTACATTAATACCTGAACAGTCAGTTGACAGTCAAACCACTGACAGTGCAATTCTCCGTGTTTTGTGCCATCAATCAAATCAAACTTTTGCATTTCAAAATTCCAAGATTTTTGTTCTAGAAGTCTTCTGAATATCACATGATTAGCAGAGACTCAACACTGCACAAAAATCAGGTACGCTTAACTGTCTCCTACACAAACAGTCCCTGACTAGGGTTTCTTGTTTTTTCAGGAGAAACAAGTTTTTGAGACCTCAAATGGATTTCATGGACCTCCATATATCTCAAAGTACCACCATACAAATTTTCAAACTTCAATCCGCTCAGACGCACAGTCAGCAGCTCAAACAGTCAACAGACGACCCGTTTGACCAAAAAAGTCAACAGACAGTCAAAAATGAATTTTTTTGTCAACATCCATATTTTGTCAAAGTATTCATAATTTGATCATTGGATGATCATAATTCATCAAGGAAAGATCAAAAATCAACAAAACCCTAAGATTCAAAATTAGGGTTTTCTCCTAAAAAGTCAACTGAACTTTGACTGGTCATAACTCTCTCATATTTCATCCAAAAAATTCAAACCAAAGCTCATTGTGAAGGAAATTCAATTATCTTTCAAATGCAATTGGTCCCATGACCATTTGATTCACCATTTGAAAAATATGAACTAAAACATTACAGGTCATTTTCAAAGTCAACAAAAAGACACTTTTTTCAAAAGGACACACAAGGAGCATGGAAAATAATTTTGACATGAGACCAAAGACATTGCTTAGAGGACTCTTTGAGGTTTCCAAAAAGTGCAAGATCTCCTTCATATGATAAATATTGAGGGATTTTCACCTTGTTGAAGTTGGCTAAATTTTGGGAAAATGCATAAAACCAACATTGATCAAAAATGTATTTTTTCCAAATGGGGCCAAGTTTTCATGATCCAAACATGTCTACCATGATATAATGGGCCTCCCACGACCAAGACAAAGCCCACATCATTTTTGTTCCATTTTTGATTTAATTTTATCATATTTAAGATTAAATTGAAAAAAGAAAATGGAAGGATAATGCATGGCTTGAATTCTAAGCATGACTCATCAAAGATAGCTTACATTCTGCAGCAAAGAAGATACAAGGAAGGCCTAGGGCAAAAGGTGTGGAAAAATCAAGCAATGGTTGCTTGAATTTTAAGCTTGAAAGTAAAAAATTCAACAAAAGCAATTAATGCTTCTAGCTTAGATTTTAAGCACTCCATGGCCTATAAATAGCTCATCATACTCCACAAAAGAGAGAGACACGAAAATAGCAAGAAGGCATAGCATAGAAACCTCAAAATTCTCACAAAATATCAAACACTTTGTAATTTTCGTTTTGCTACTTGTAGCTTACTTCAATCAAAAATAATCATTCAAATCATCCTTTGAGGTCACATAGAGTAAGATTGATGCACTAAATAAGTCCCATAATGCTTTAAATACGTGTATCATCATCTTCATGTTCATAACTTCATAACTTTTGTTTTCCAAATTTTCACGTGTAATAACTTAATCTAATCTTTGATTTGAGTTCCTGACATCATTTAGAGTGGATCCAATGTAGCTCATGCAAGGAATCAGTCCTCTAACACCTTCCACCATTGTTGGTTGTCCAAACTTGAACCACTTCGAGTTGCATCTTCCAGGAATTTTTAGCAAAAACTAATGCCACTAATGAACTCGGAGGGTCTTAATTAGGCTATCTGGGTTGTTTGCAACCATTTATTTTCGTGTTTATGCAGGTTTAATGAAGGAGGAAATCGGGAACCAAAACCGTTGCCAAAACCCTTGAAAAACCGTTGCCATAGCTGTGAAGAAGATGATGAACAGTGACCGAGACTTATTGACCTCCACGCGTGCGTCCCTGGTTGGCTGGTCAATCTTCAGCGCTCTCTCCCTTGTTCCTATTCGTCCACGCAGGCATGGTGGGACCAGCCTGACTTATTAAAAGTCTCTATGATCCCACGTGACTGGTCTATGCAAGTGCACCATGTTCTCTTCAATCTGGGCCATAGATCTTCATTAAAAAATTGAATCCAACGCACCAGACAAGTAGTCCATACCATGGACTCACCAGCATAACACACCTGATTATTTTACTTTCTATTTTCTATTTTATTTTAATTTCTTTGCAAAATTAATTAAAAATAGTTTTAAAAATCCAAAAAATACACAAAAAATATTTTTAAGTTAATAAAATAATATTTTATTTTCTGATATAAAAATATTTTATTTTTCTTCATAATTTAAATATTTTGCATAATTAATTAGTTTATATTTATATATTTGCTTTTTAATTATTTCAACCAATCAAAATATCATAAAAAAATTGTTCTTTATATTAAATATAGTTTATATATTATAGGCTAATTTTGTACATATTTAGAATATTTTTCTCTTTAAGTTTTAATTATTTGTGTAATTATTTGTATAATTATGTGTTAATTAACTTAATCAATTTCAAATCAATTTCAAAAATTCCAAAAAAATTAGTTTTGTTTTAAAATTAATTGAAAAGCATTTTGAACATATTTTGAACTTAATTTTTTAGGTTTAAATTTTATTTCCATCTTTTCCTCATTTTAATTAAATTAATCATGCATTAATTATAATTAAAATCAATCATAAAAAATCCAAAAACATTTCTTTATTTTCTTGCAATTTAAATTCCTAGATCAAGTGTATAGGTTGTCAAATTCATGTAAATAGCGTAGTTTATATTTCCTGCACAATCGATGTAATAGCGTAGATTTACTTTCCGCATTTTACATTTCCGCATTTTAAATTCCAGCACATATAAACTGCGTGTATGTCAAAGATAAAAATTGAATCGTTAGATCACTAACTTCAAAGATAAAATATCTGAATCTAAACACAATCACACTTGCACCTCTTAAGGTAATCCCTTTTCTCATTCTTTTCAATCAAATTCTACTGTTTCGAGTACAAAATCGAACTTTTGTTTATATCCGGTGAAAGGATAGATTTTTAAAGGAAATAGGATAAAGACCTTATAACTCAGGGTAGACCTCCTAATTTTCTTGCTCAAATCAAAACAAACAAATCTCTCATATATCATTGTTTTTCAAAATAAAACTTTCAAAAAGACAATACTTTGTATACATCCAAACAAGGATCATTACGAAGTTAACGTTCTTTTTTTTTCAAAACATCTTTTGAAAGATAAAAACACTTTGTATACATCCGCACAAGGATCATTACAAAGTCAATTTACAAAGGTATTTGAAACCACATACGAGCATTTCAAGGCAATAGAAAAGTAATTGAAAACAAGTGAGCTAAGCAAATTAAAGAGCCCATGGATAACCATGGATACAAAGGGTGCTAACACCTTCCCTTTGTATAACCTACCCCCTTACCCAGAATTTCTTAAAGGTCTTTTTTCTGTTTCTTTTATAAACCTTTCCTTAATTGGATAAAATAAAAGGTCGGTGGCGACTCTCTGATTTTCAAACACAAAAGCAGAAACAAAAAAGAGTCAGTTCGCGTATCTCTCCGCGAGAGGTATGGTAAAAAACCGAGGGCGACAGAACTGGCGACTCTGCTGGGGATTTACTTTCTAAAACAAAATGTTTTCAAAAGGGGTTACCTTTAGAGAATAGACCACTTCGATGTTTTCAATTGTTTGACTTGATTGCTCTATTTTTCAAAGGTTTGTTTGGGTATTTTGCTTGTGTGAAAGATTCTAACCTGAATCTCGAGATACCTTAAGTATGTGACAATAGACCAAGGAAACTGTACGGCATTTACCGATACGGTTGATCTGGTAGTCACCGTTAGTGCGATACTTTGGTTTATACTGATGTCCCTTGAAAACGATCAAGGAGTATATTAGGCTTCCGAAATGTCATTAAACACTGATTTGTCTTAGAACCTTTTAGTTGAACTTGACTCGTGGCCTATTAAGTGGCTAGCTTTGAAATTGATCGAAGTTAGTTATCCTCGAGGAATATTTTGATCGGCCGTCCGAGCGCCGTATTGAGATGTTACCTCCAAGGATCATAGAACCCGAATACTATTCTAGGACAGGTTTTAACCATCTCAACTTCAGTGGGGAGGGTATCACCTATCAGCTTCATGCAAGCCTTTAAACTTAAGGCTATTGTTTGATTTGTTTTTGTGTGCCACATGTTTGACATCATAACATCATAAGCATCATAAGCATATCATTTTCTCACTAATCATTTCAAGGATCAAAGAGTTTACCTTTGTTTTGCAGGTAATGGCTCCCGCCACCAGAGATTACATCCGAATCAACATCTCAACGGTGCCATCTGAACTGAAAAACTTAGTATCAGAATTCCCCAGGAATGTTCAATTCACCAAAAAGCACGGTCACCTACTCCATTTGGTTACCTCAAAATTTGAAGAAGACATGATATGGGTCCTGTTCCAGTTCTTTGATCCCGAACATCATTGCTTCACCTTTCCTGATTACCAGTTGGTACCCACCTTGGAAGAATTCTCTGAACTAATTGGATTACCTGTTCGAAATCAATTACCTTTCACTGGTTTAGAAAGGATTCCAAAACCTGAAACCATTGCTGCTGCCTTACATTTGCGAAAGTCAGAAATCGAGTCCAATTGGGAAACAAAGAGTGGAGTTAAGGGTTTGCTTTCTAAGTTCTTAATGGAAAAGGCTCGATTACTACTAGAAAACAAAAGTTACTCAGCTTTTGAGGAGGTTGTGGCTCTTTTGATCTATGGGTTGGTTTTATTCCCTAATCCTGACCAATTCATAAGTGTGCACATCATCAACCTTTTCCTAACCCGTAACCCGGTACCAACATTGCTGGGAGACATTCTACATTCTCTACACACTCGTACCATGAAGAAACGAGGAACTCTTATGTGCTGTATACCACTACTAGCTAGATGGTTTACATTTCATCTTCCCCGATCAGTGTTGAGGAATGAACAAAGAATGCAATGGTCTCGCAGGATTATGTCTTTGTCTCATTCAGATATCCGGTGGAACAACTTCTTTCAAAGAGACATTACTATCATTGATCATTGTGGGGAGTGTGGTGTCGTTTTCTTTACCTCCCCGTTTCACTTGGGAGGACGGCACGCTAGACCCTTCACGCGAAATTTGGAAGGAGAATGCGCCCGTGGTGGGATGAATTTTGTTTCAGTTCTTCCTACGATATCACACGAACTTTCTTATTGTCCTACAAGTAGGAAAGGGAAAAAAAGATCTCAACTAAACCCTAGGAGTTTGCTAAATGTGGGGATTCACCTAGACTAGAAATTCTGGAGTCCGGGAGGTCGGTTATACATAGGGAAGAGTTTAAGCACCCTACATATCTGTAGTACTCTACAGGAACCTTCTCTGTGTCTAAATGTGTTTGTGCTGCTAATGATTATTGGGAAAGTTTCTCCTTTGTATTAGGAGAAGGAATTGAATTGAATAAAAGAGAGACAGACAGACTGACTGACTATTTTTGGTATTTTATTAGCTCGCTGAGATTCCTTGTGAACCTCATGCCTACATATCCCTAATGGAAGTCAGAGCTTAATGTAGTTCGGGGAACTAATTAATTATTAATTATTTTTGGGTGCCTTGCTTGAAGCTCAAGGTTGAAGCTTGAATTAAATCTCTGTTTACAGTAAAGAGACATGAAGTCATCTTTATAGAGAGGTATTTCTACTATTCCACCACAAACATTAAAAGAGTGACAGAATAACTGAATTCATTTCATTCAAGAGGGGGACCTTACTTGTGTATGTGCAAGTATACCAGTCAAATGCCTCTTAAATGAAAGAAAAATGCTCATCCAAATTAGGGAAAGTTACCACATGTCTGGGTTTTACTGCCAGCTCATGCCTTTCAAAATCCTAAATGGGAGACTTGATTAAAATGAAATGTAATGTTTGTTTGTTTGAATGTGGTGAGATAGAGGAAAGATCTCTCTATAGAGATAAGCTATGTCTATCTACTGTATAAAAGATTTGATTTTTAATTGGCTTGTATGAGGCCCAAGCTTGAGGCTTTTTGATTAATGTATTATTTATTGACTCTGGGAGATGACTCCACTGGGAGTAAATTACAAGGAATCTTTGTATTCTGTACAAAGCCCAGAATTGAGGCTTGTAACACCCTTCTAATACCCCGCATAAATAATAAATAATAATCAGAGTAAACATGAAAAAGGGCATTACAACTTCCAATTAATTAAACAATAATACTCATGTCATGCCATAAAGGAGAACGTCAACCAAATTTATTCAGATTCATCATGTTAACACAGCGGAATTATCTTAACATCTGAATAACAAACAGCCAAGTCATAGACTTAAAGCATCCACATAAAAATCCATCCAAAATAAAAAGTTCAACAAATAATTCTAAACGACGCCCCCAGTGTTACACGACCAGAGCATGACACGGACCCAACTGACTCTAACACTACTTGACGAGCTAATCCTCACCAAGTACGAGAGCTACTCCTTAATCTGAAAAATAACAACAGTAAGGGTGAGTCTCATTCACATTTAACTAATGTTATAAGATATAGATAATAAAATATCATTTCACATGCCATTCACCCAATTACAGTTATGATCAGATTCAACCATACAATCAGCAAGCAAACAATCAAATTAACACATATTATAACATTGGACAATCTTCCATTCATGTTATAATAGCAAAACAGCCTAATGCAATGCAACTACATGCATGTGGTACCAAAATCTGGGATAACCCAACTCATCGACCCACCATCGTCAAGGATACGGTCAACACCCACTCACTAATTCCACACAATGGGAATTAGCTACTACTGATCCACCATCGTCAAGGACCAGCCACAAATGATTATGAATGCATGCATCAACCATAACATGCTCATCACCCACATACATCAATTAATGTCATAATCATCAATAAAACACATATTTCATACCAATAATACATGTATAATAAACACCAGTTATAACCACAACAACATACAGGTAAGACGTTCATTAGCGTACCTATAAACATATTCCACCACAACAAATAACATCGGTGTTTTAAAAATAATTCAGGCCACAACTCAAAACACCAGTTAAGTATATAAATTATTTGATTAGCTTCACTGTGCTCGAAACGGCACCAAAATCCGGTTTACGGTTTAAAAGTTACACCTCTTTAAAACTTTTCAAAATGGACAGTCGCAACAACTAACAGCACGCGGCGCCACACACGGTTCGCGGCGCGGAACGAATAGGAACAACGCCTTCGCGGCGCAAACAAGGTTTCGCGGCGCGGAACGAGAAGAAACTACGCCTTCGCGGCGCGGCCATACCCTCGCGGCGCGTACTGAGCACAACAAAACTTCCTGGCCTTCTGCCACGCAGTTCGCGGCGCCAACTCCTGGACGCGGCGCGAACTGGCGATTTCCTGCGCTCCGAATAGCAGAAATCAGCCTGCGATTTCGTCCCTCTTTCACCGAATCACTACCAAACAAATCTCATCCCAACCAGATTTCGCATACAGTGAAATAGCACATATTATAACACATTTATAATACATTCAAACATCCAATTATCACCAATACATGATCAATATAATCATTATGCATCAATCCTCCCAAAACCTAACAATTCTACAACCTAAGCATAACCCAATTGATCCGAATAACATGATCAAATCCTATCCTACCACCTATAATCCCATAATAGAAGATAAACGGAAGAGTCCCCCCTTACCTGAAGGTTGATTCTTCGTTCTTCCTTGGTCGCACTTCTCCGCTCCTCTTCTCTTTTCACGTTCAGACTTCTTTTCCCAAAATGCTGTAACCCTCTCTATTCCACAACTCCTCCTATTTTATTAAAATTGAAATAAAATTGTTTTAATTAGTAATAGGGCCTACCAATGCACCCCCTTCCTTACTAACCACAACTCAAGCCCAATTGTTTAATTCCTCATAATTCAATTAATTTAATTAAATTAAATTATGAAAATAAGTGGAGTGTTACAACTCTCCCCCACTAAATAGTTTTCGTCCTCGAAAACATACCTTAGGCAAATAACTCTGGATAGGAATCCTTCATCTGACTTTCCAGTTCCCAAGTCACATTCCCACCTGCTGGTCCTCCCCAAGCTACTTTGACCAGTGCTATCTCCTTGCCACGCAATTGTTTCAGCCTTCGGTCTTCAATCCTCATAGGCAAAGTTTCAACTGTCAGATTGTCCTTTACCTGTACATCATCGACTTGGATCACATGAGATGGATCAGCAATGTATTTCCTCAACTGTGATACGTGGAATACATCATGCAAATTCGCAAGCGTCGGTGGCAACGCAATACGATATGCCACTTCTCCCACCCTCTCCGAAATTTGAAACGGACCAATGAATCGCGGAGTCAACTTCCTTGATTTCAGTGCTCTACCAACACCAGTTGTAGGAGTCACCCTCAAGAACACATGATCTCCTTCTTGAAATTCAAGTGTCCTCCTTCTTTTATCATGATAACTCTTCTGACGACTCTGAGACGTCTTCATCTTCTCCTGAATCATCTTGATCCTTTCTGTTGTCTCCTGAACAATTTCCGGTCCAATCACAGCACTTTTGCCAGATTCGTACCAACATAAAGGCGTTCTACACCTCCGACCATACAAAGCTTCAAACGGAGCCATACCAATACTCGAGTGAAAACTATTATTGTAAGTAAATTCGATCAAGGGTAGATAACTATCCCAAGCACCGCCTCTTTCCAACACACAAGCACGCAACAAATCTTCTAGTGATTGAATAGTTCTTTCTGTCTGTCCATCCGTCTGTGGATGATAAGCAGAACTCAATCTCAGCTTAGTACCCAAAGCCTTCTGCAAACTTTCCCAGAATCTGGATGTAAACCTTGGATCTCTATCCGACACAATACTCGAAGGAATACCATGTAAACTCACTATCTTCTCAATATACAATTGAGCCAGCTTCTCCATTGGGTAATCCATTCTCATTGGTATAAAATGGGCAGGCTTTGTCAACCTGTCTACAATAACCCAAATAGCTTCACAATTCTTCACCGTCCTCGGCAAACCGGAAACAAAATCCATAGATATACTATCCCACTTCCATTCTGGAATAAATAACGGCTGCATAGCTCCATACGGTTTCTGGTGCTCAATCTTCGACTTCTGGCAAGTCAGACAAGCATAGACAAATTCAGCTATTTCCTTTTTCATTCCAGGCCACCAAAACAGCTTCTTTAAGTCGTGATACATCTTGGTAGCACCAGGATGAATACTCAATCCGCTACGATGTCCTTCTTCAAGAATACTCTTCCTCAATTCGGCAACATCAGGAACACAAACACGATTACCAAACCTTATTATACCATTCTCGTCGATTCTGAATTCACCTCCTTTATCTTGATTAATCAGAGCCAACTTATCAACTAACTCTACATCAGTCTTCTGACCTTCTCGGATTTCCTCCAGAATACTACTAGTCAGCTTCAGCATACCCAATTTAACACTGGTAGGAGTGTCTTCACATACCAAACTCAAATCTCGGAATTGCTCAATTAAATCCAATTCTCTCACCATAAGCATAGATATATGCAAGGACTTCCTACTCAATGCATCGGCAACAACATTTGCTTTACCCGGATGGTAATTCAGTTCAAAATCATAATCCTTGAGAAATTCTAACCATCTTCTTTGTCTCATATTCAACTCTTTTTGGTCAAAGAGGTACTTCAAACTCTTGTGATCACTAAATACTTCAAACCTTGAACCATATAGGTAATGCCTCCACAACTTCAACACAAATACCACTGCTGCTAACTCTAAGTCATGAGTCGGATAGTTTCTCTCATGCACCTTGAGTTGTCTCGACGCATAAGCGACTACCTGTTGTTTCTGCATCAGTACACCTCCTAATCCTGACAACGAAGCATCACAATAAACAACAAAAGACTCCGCCGGATTCGGCAAAATCAAGATCGGCGCACTAGTCAACCTCTTCTTCAACTCTTGGAATCCTTCTTCACATTTCGAATCCCAAACAAACGCTTGACCCTTCCTAGTCAACTTAGTTAACGGTAATGCTAACTTTGAAAAACCTTCAATGAACTTTCTATAGTAACCCGCCAGACCAAGGAAACTACGGATTTCGGAAACTGACCTCGGAGTTTCCCACTGAGACACTGCTTCTACTTTCGTTGGGTCAACGGCAATACCATCCTTAGAAATTACATGCCCAAGAAAGCTCACTTCGTTTTAACCAGAACTCACACTTTGACAGTTTCGCATAAAGTTTCTTTTCCTTCGATAGTTCCAATACCACTCTAAGATGATCCGCATGCTCTTTTTCATTCTTAGAATATATTAAAATATCATCAATGAATACTACTACGAACTGATCCAGAAAAGGATGGAAGATTCTATTCATATACTCCATGAAAACCCCCGGCGCATTGGTTACTCCAAATGGCATCACTGTATATTCGTAATGACCATACCTCGTTCTAAATGCTGTTTTCTGAATATCGTCCGTCTTCACCCGAATCTGATGATATCCCGACCTCAAGTCAATTTTGCTAAACACACTCGCACCAACCAGTTGATCCATTAAATCATCAATCCTCGGTAATGGATACCGATTCTTGATAGTAACCTTGTTGAGTTGTCTGTAATCCACACACAACCTCATTGAACCTTCTTTCTTCTTCACTAGTAACACCGGTGCACCCCACGGTGACACACTAGGACGAATGAATTCTTTTTCCAGTAACTCTTCCAGTTGACTCTTCAATTCTGCTAATTCAGATGCCGACATACGATACGGCGCCATCGACACAGGACTAGTCCCAGGGACTAACTCAATAGCAAACTCTACCTCCCTCTCTGGCGGTAACTCTCTTACATCTTCTGGAAAGACTTCTGGAAATTCACATACTACTGGTAAATCACTACTCACTGCTTTCTTCTTCACTTCCATGGATGCAATCAACATAAACACGGCGGCCCCGCCCTTCCTGGCTTCATCCACTTGTCTAGCGGTCATTGCTAAATCCTCGACTCGGACATCTTCAGGAAAAATAACTGTCTTCGTGAAACAGTTGATATGAACCCGATTAAATTGCAACCAATTCATACCCAAGATAACATCAAGTTGTTCCAACGGAAGGCACACTAAGTCCATTCCGAATTCTCTACCAAAAATATTAATTGGACAGTTCAAACAAGCGAACGAAGTAGTCACTGAACCCGACGCAGGAGTGTCAATGACCATACTTCCATTAATCTCAGATATTTCCAAATTCAGTCGTTTAGCACAATCCAATGAAATAAACGAGTGAGTTGCCCCAGTATCTATTATTGCAATTAAAGGAGTGCCATGGATAAAACACGTACCTTTAATCAACCGATCATCTGGAGTAGTCTCTGAACCAGATAAGGCGAACACCTTACCACCAGCTTGATTCTTCCTCGGCTTAGGACACTTAGGACTGATATGACCTTCTTCCCCGCAGTTGAAACAAGTTACAGTGTTCCCTTTGCACTCAATAGCAATGTGACCTGCCTTCCCACATCTATAGCACTTCTTTTCCTCACTTTTGCATTCGTGAATGCGATGTCCAGGTTCTCCACACTTGAAGCACTTGATAGGGGCACTAGAGTCTCCCCCACTAGGCTTCTTCCAACCTCCAGCCTTCTGGTTACCCTTACCATACGGCTTACCACGATCCATATGCTTTTTCCCTTTCCTGTCGACTAACTCGCGAGAGTGCGACGACTTCAGCTTAATGTTGTCCTCTTCAAAGATTCGGCTGCAGTCAACCAAGTCGACAAACCTGCGAATCCTCTGGTATCTGATACCCTGTTTAATCTCATCGCGGAGACCATTCTCAAACTTAACACACTTCGAGAATTCACTAGCCTCATCATTATTGTAGTGGACATAATACTTTGCTAGCTCCACAAACTTAGACGCATACTCCGGCACAGTCATGTTACCTTGTGTCAGCTCCAAAAATTCAATCTCTTTCCTGCCTCTAACATCCTCAGGAAAGTACCTCCGCAAGAATTCTCTCTTGAACACAGCCCAAGTGATTGCAACACCTGCAGCTTGCAGTTCGTCCCTACTAGCCATCCACCAATCATCAGCTTCTTCAGACAGCATGTGAGTCCCATATCTCACCTTCAGATTTTCGTCACAATCAATCACCCGGAAGATTCTTTCAATCTCTTTCAACCACTTCTGGGCGCCTTCGGGATCGTGAGTGCCTTTGAACAACGGAGGGTTGTTCCTCTGAAAACTATTCAGCTGCCTGTCAGCACCAATTCCAGCTCCATTGGCATTCCCTCCCAGCACACCAGCAATCATGCCCAGAGCCTCAGCGATAGCATCATCGTTTCTTCCTCCTCTTCCAGCCATTGTTCTGCTAAATATCAAATAATATCTATTAGAACAAGAAGTATCGACAGTGTCAACCTTACACTAATCGTATACGAGGGATTAACCGACACTAAGACTCTGACTCAAACGACCGACAATGCTCTGATACCACTATTGTAACACCCTTCTAATACCCCGCATAAATAATAAATAATAATCAGAGTAAACATGAAAAAGGGCATTACAACTTCCAATTAATTAAACAATAATACTCATGTCATGCCATAAAGGAGAACGTCAACCAAATTTATTCAGATTCATCATGTTAACACAGCGGAATTATCTTAACATCTGAATAACAAACAGCCAAGTCATAGACTTAAAGCATCCACATAAAAATCCATCCAAAATAAAAAGTTCAACAAATAATTCTAAACGACGCCCCCAGTGTTACACGACCAGAGCATGACACGGACCCAACTGACTCTAACACTACTTGACGAGCTAATCCTCACCAAGTACGAGAGCTACTCCTTAATCTGAAAAATAACAACAGTAAGGGTGAGTCTCATTCACATTTAACTAATGTTATAAGATATAGATAATAAAATATCATTTCACATGCCATTCACCCAATTACAGTTATGATCAGATTCAACCATACAATCAGCAAGCAAACAATCAAATTAACACATATTATAACATTGGACAATCTTCCATTCATGTTATAATAGCAAAACAGCCTAATGCAATGCAACTACATGCATGTGGTACCAAAATCTGGGATAACCCAACTCACCGACCCACCATCGTCAAGGATACGGTCAACACCCACTCACTAATTCCACACAATGGGAATTAGCTACTACTGATCCGCCATCGTCAAGGACCAGCCACAAATGATTATGAATGCATGCATCAACCATAACATGCTCATCACCCACATACATCAATTAATGTCATAATCATCAATAAAACACATATTTCATACCAATAATACATGTATAATAAACACCAGTTATAACCACAACAACATACAGGTAAGACGTTCATTAGCGTACCTATAAACATATTCCACCACAACAAATAACATCGGTGTTTTAAAAATAATTCAGGCCACAACTCAAAACACCAGTTAAGTATATAAATTATTTGATTAGCTTCACTGTGCTCGAAACGGCACCAAAATCCGGTTTACGGTTTAAAAGTTACACCTCTTTAAAACTTTTCAAAATGGACAGTCGCAACAACTAACAGCACGCGGCGCCACACACGGTTCGCGGCGCGGAACGAATAGGAACAACGCCTTCGCGGCGCAAACAAGGTTTCGCGGCGCGGAACGAGAAGAAACTACGCCTTCGCGGCGCGGCCATACCCTCGCGGCGCGTACTGAGCACAACAAAACTTCCTGGCCTTCTGCCACGCAGTTCGCGGCGCCAACTCCTGGACGCGGCGCAAACTGGCGATTTCCTGCGCTCCGAATAGCAGAAATCAGCCTGCGATTTCGTCCCTCTTTCACCGAATCACTACCAAACAAATCTCATCCCAACCAGATTTCGCATACAGTGAAATAGCACATATTATAACACATTTATAATACATTCAAACATCCAATTATCACCAATACATGATCAATATAATCATTATGCATCAATCCTCCCAAAACCTAACAATTCTACAACCTAAGCATAACCCAATTGATCCGAATAACATGATCAAATCCTATCCTACCACCTATAATCCCATAATAGAAGATAAACGGAAGAGTCCCCCCTTACCTGAAGGTTGATTCTTCGTTCTTCCTTGGTCGCACTTCTCCGCTCCTCTTCTCTTTTCACGTTCAGACTTCTTTTCCCAAAATGCTGTAACCCTCTCTATTCCACAACTCCTCCTATTTTATTAAAATTGAAATAAAATTGTTTTAATTAGTAATAGGGCCTACCAATGCACCCCCTTCCTTACTAACCACAACTCAAGCCCAATTGTTTAATTCCTCATAATTCAATTAATTTAATTAAATTAAATTATGAAAATAAGTGGAGTGTTACAAGGCTGACTCTAGCTAGGAAAAATATTATTTTCTGCCTTGTACAAAGCCCAAGGTTGTGGCTGTCTGAGTATGAATGACTCTAATAGGGAAAAGATCCTAGATGTTAGGAATCTTTGACACATGAAGTATGGTTTATCTGCCTTGTACAAAGCCCAAGGTTGTGGCTACCTGAATGATGACGGACTCACTGGGGAGACTCTATTATCTGCCTTGCACAATGCCCAAGGTTGAGGCTGACTATTAACAAGGGAGTTTTATTGTTTTAGTGCCTTGTATGAAGCCCAAGGTTGAGGCTAACTATTTTTGTTGGATTTTGACCCTACTAAAGGATTTATTTATTAAAAGACGGATTTTTTGGAAGCTAACCCTTTCCAGGGGTTTTGTCTCAGCTGGTGAGTTTATCTTTTGAAAAGAATGATTTTTGGAAGCTAACCCTTTCCAGGGGTTTTATTCGTTTAAACAGGTTTTTATTAATTGACTTTGGAGGCTAACCCTTTCCAGGGGTTTTTATTAAGATGAAAGAATGATTTGGAGGCTAACCCTTTCCAGGGGTTTTTATTAAGATGAATGGCAGATAGATTATCTAATGAGACTTCTTGTTTAAAGCCCAAGATGAAGGCTGACACTGACTGAGGATAAACAAAACATGGATCCTAGACTCTGCTAAGGAAGATTAATGAAGATAAGGGTGACAGAGACTGTCCATGCCTCTCATTCCAAAAGTTGTACTCAATGTAAAATTGAGACAAACTTAGCTTGTTTAAAGTTTGGTTTAAATTGGAAGAAACTCACCAGGGTATGTTAAAAGGTGACTAAAGACCTGTTCCTATGTTTATAAGAAACCTGATGGGTCCTTGTATACAAGCTCAAGAGGAAGCTGGGAATGCTTTTAAGAAGCCTGTGGGTCCTTGTACAAAGCCCAAGAGGAGGCTAGTCGAGGGTCCTTGTTATAGCACAAGAGAAAGCTATGTGGTTTTGAACTTATTTTGGCTTTAAGCAAATGGGTAAGAGGTTTCACCGGGAATAATTCCTCTTTGGGTGGATGTGTCCTATTTTTTGGATTCTAAGGTTTTTGCCAAGATGTTTCACCGGGAATAATTCATCTTGGGGGTTTGAACTACAGATTTCTAATTAGGAAAGAGCCTTCACCGGGAAGACATTCTCAATCCTAGGTCATATTCCTATAACATATATATATATATATATATATATAGTTTAACTTTCCTACACACTCAGACGTAGTTCTAAACAAATATATGCACAGTTTATATTTGACAGTAATTTAAACAAAGACTGTAAATTGAAAGCTTGTAAAGCCTAACTTGGATGGAGTGGAGGCCTTTGAAGAAGTATGTACAAAGCCTTACCAGCAATTGATGGATAACAGTTGAATATATATGATAAACAGTTAATGTTTTTTTTTGAAAACAGAAGAAGTGAAGATGGACATAGGTCACATAGGTATCTGAAGAGTTTCACCGGGAATAATGCCCTTCGAATACCAGAAGAATATTTTGAAAACATAAAGAAGATTTTGTAAATACAGTTTTTGAAAACAAACTATGAAAAGAAAAAGGTGTTGGGACTTACACTCTATTAGAGGCCCACTTGAAAATGATTTACTGTTTATGAGAAACAGTTGAAAATGATTGAAATGATATAAGGTTTTGTTGTTTGAAAACCTTAATCATCCGTTTAATTGGAGACTGAAAACAGTTTTGAACATTGACAAAAGTCAACTTAATTAAGGCAAAGATGAAATCTATACCTAATTAAGACCTAAATAATTAGGGTTTTATCATAAAATTATTCCCAAAGTAATTAGGTTAAAACAAAATAAAAATATATATTTTCAAAGTATTTAAGAAAACACTTAAAACATACTATTTTAAACCTAATAAGAATATATGAAATAAATAATATTTTTATGATTTTTTTGATTATTCACAAAATAGATATATTAAATGACAAGTGTGTAAAAAATGAAATTAAAATGAATTAATTTGATAGGTTAAATAATTGTTTAAAGTTGTAAAGAAATCAAATGGAAAAAGTGATAAAAAATATTGTTTTGTCACTACCAAGGCTTGAACCCACGCTCCCATGGTCACCACACAAAACAAAGCCAACTGAGCTACACGCTCAGTGTGACTAAAGAGGGATTCCAATTGGTTATATATAAAACACGCGCGTTAAAATGAAAAATAAAAAAACAAAAGGTCTTAGGGGGGATCGAACCCCAGACCTAAGGCATGAGAAAGTGAGAGGCGCTTGTAACCAAGTGAGCTGAACGTTTTAGTCGTTCAAAACACGCTTCCAATTGATTATATTTTAAACTTGCTTCTGAGAATTCAAAAAAACGCGCGCAAAGCAACTTCATCTTCAACCTCACGATTTCAATTTCTGGAAATCCTATCTCCCTCAATTCTCAACTAAATTCAAAGATGTAAAGATGGATTTTGCTCGTTTTTGGACGAGGATCATGATGGTGTCCTTTAATTTCATTTATTCTAAGTGTAACATAAAATTCGCAAGCATGAACACTAAGAACCCTAAAACTGAAATTAAACATGAAATACTATATATGCATGATTTGATGCAATTGATTGAGGGCTAATGATCTATGAAGGTGCAGAAACCAACTGGTAACTTCATTTTAAGTTTATCATGCGTGAATCATAGAGTTTGAAGCTTTTGAAACTTACCTGAAAAATGAAGATTTGGCTCTGATCAAAGTGTGTTTCAGAGTTGTTGCAACGATCTAGATAGCTTCAGTGATCCTCCTGGAAGGTGTTGAGATGCTTAACTTGGACTAAAAGTGTCCAGAACCTCTTGCTCGACCCCAACTGCAACAGCTCCAAGTGAGAGGTGAAGATGATGATTCCCCATGTACAGAAGTGTTTCAGAGGTTTGGATCACCTCTAAATGACTCCCCTAAGGTGTTTGAATACTTAATTCCAAAGGAAGAGCTCTGGTTTGAAGAATCCGAGTCTTCTTGCCAAAGAACCTTTGAAAATCTTAAGTATGAAGAAAGAAGAGAGAAAGCAAGAATTTTGTTGCTTTGGTGTGTTTTCTGAATGAGAAAGACCCCTCTATTTATAGGCAAATGGTTCAGAGCAATTGAACATAGCAAGCTTGCTTAGTGAAGTGAGTTTGGTTTCTTAGCCATGAAGAAATTTTGAAAATATCCCAAATGCAATGATGCATTTTCGGGCAAGCTTCCCCAACCATTGATCTTGTATGATCTTAGGGAACATTTCTGATGCAGAGGAGAGTTCTAATTGGCTTAGAGCAAGATTCCTTGATGATTCACCATTTGCCATAAATTCAAAAATGCAATCATTACATAATCACATGCCTTTGTTTTTGGGAATCTTCTTCAATCCTTATGCAATGATGGAAATTGATGTATGGCATGCTTGCAGATGTATTAGAGGTCGTGTAGCATCACTTAGTGCAGCTAATTGCACAAAATTGCAAAGTTCCAATTTGTACATGACCTATAATTTCACCTTATGAGGCCAACTTTGAACAAGCATAACTCCTAGCTCAAAATGAATTTGGAGAAGGTTGAGCACAATTTGGAAAGCCCTAAACATCTAATTCAAATCATTAGTTTGGGGTTTCTTCAGAATCATTTGGGAAAATTGTGAAAAATGAGCCCAAAGTTGGATGAAAACTAGGTTAAAAACACTTAGAAAAATTTCTAAGTTTTTATAACCTAAAGCTTGAAAATTCCAAATCTCTTAAATGGTTGATCTTTTGAAAAAAGTTCCTATGTAAGATGTTGTTTTATTTTGCAAGATCTACAACTTTCATGTTGGAAGTTTTTTGAGTTGTGTAGGTGAAATTTTGAGTTCCCACAATGCCCTCAAAAACCCTAATTCCCGACTTTTCGCTCCTTGATGATTCTTCTTGAATTTCTTTGGTCAAATGACTTTAATACCCATATATTGATGATATTGATCTTTGAAAGTCATGGTTTGACCAAAAATCTTAAAAGTCAAAGGTGATCCCATACAGTTGACTTTTTCCAGATAAAGTGAGATTTTGGACTTTTGTGTGGAATTAAGATCTTCTCCTCAAATGAGTGATGTAAATGGGTTATATTGAGTTAGTAGAGGTTCTTGAATCATGTCTTGAGTTTTGGATCCATGCCCTGATTAAAAGTCAACTATCCAGATGAATTAGGTTAAAAACCCTAATTGTCGACCAGATGAAATTGGTGACTGTGGATCTTGAATTGAGGTGTGATGTCCAGTGGATCTTATTGTATGGATCTTTTGAAGATGATTGAAGTGTTTAATAGATGTCCTGGAGCTTTTTAGGGTTTCCCAAAGGTGATCCCTGATTTCAGTCCTTGATAGGCTCAAAAACCTAGTCCGGTGACCTGAGTAAACCTGTACTCAGATGACTGGGTGTCTAATCAATCATAGGTGAATATAAAAGTGAAGCTTTTGAGTCCTATGATTGTGTTAGAGACCAATCTTCTTATTGATTGATCCTTTGCCTGAGTTTTCTTGTCTTTGAACAT
Organism: Vicia villosa; assembly: GCF_029867415.1. Lineage (NCBI taxonomy): Eukaryota > Viridiplantae > Streptophyta > Magnoliopsida > Fabales > Fabaceae > Vicia > Vicia villosa. Next base: position 1,475,056 of record NC_081186.1, read on the forward strand.
CCTTGATTAAATGCCAGATGAAGAAGTGACTGCTCTGGGTACTTGCTTTGACCTGATGAAAATCCTGAAGATATGTCATCTCAGGGGGGTCAAAAATTAGGGTATGACAGGGAGTACCCTAATGTGCCACTACTTGGCATCAAAGGAGGCATCACTTACAATCCCTCTTTAGCTTTACGCCAATTCGGATATGCACGGAGCAACGGTCCTCATGACATGATTATCCGTGGCATTGTGTTTGATTACGAGGATGATTCCCATAGACACCGACGAAGGTTCATACATGCATGGGGCGGTGTTTATAGAGTGGAAAGCAAAACTTTGGGACAATGGAATTCTATTCCTATGGAACCTTACCTCAGATGGGTTCGGGCTCATGCTCAGAAACTCATCATGCCATATCCCGCTATTCTACCTGTGACTATTGAGCCAGAAGTTGAAGGAGACGAACCTCAAGTTATTCTACATCCGGATATGCCAACTGACCTGGAAGAGTTGCAAAAATCTTGGGTTCAACTAAAAGAGGAAAGAGATACCTTCAAAGCACACTGTCAAGACTATGAGAGAAGATTATTGGAGCTCACCGGACAACTCCAAGAAGAGCAGCAGATCAACACATTCCTGGGTGCAAAGAGAAAGCGTCCATGGGAGACCTGAGGGAGCCTTCATTTTCTTTATTTATTTCTGTTTTGTAAGCCCGAATGAGGCAAAGAAAAAAAATAATAATAAATTGTTTAACTAACAAATGTTTGTTTTTCTTTTGTTTTAACAAATCTAAACTCTAAGATCCTTGAAAACATTGCATATACATTTCATTCATTGCATATACATTTCATTCATTGCATATACATTGCATTCATACACATTGCATAACAGGTTCACATGACGGATTTCTCATCTCCTCGCTGTTTATTTCAGTCAGAAGAGATGGAATCTGAAACAAGCATCAAGAATCTCGAAGCACAAAACGCCCAAGTTCAAGTGGCAATTCTGGAATTGGCAAAGGGGCAACAAGAACTGAAAGCCCTGATAATCAAAAAGAAAAAGAAGCCCAAAGGATCTGTAGGCTTAAGTCACCTGAAAAGGAAGATCAAAATCCCAGTCAAAAAGTTCAAAAAGCCACCGATCCCTGAAATAGTCGGTGATGGTGAACAAGGAGACAATCACAGCAACCAGGGTTCTGCCAAACCCTGTTTCTCTTCTAATGAAGAGGATTATCATTATGGAGACGAACAGGATGATGACAAATACCCGCAGTTGGAGGAACGCATGAAAGCTATGGAGATACAAAAAATACCTGGCTTAGATTTCAATGATCTGGGACTCGTCTCAGATGTTGTTATCCCTCCAAAGTTCAAAGTTCCTCTCTTTGCAAAATATGATGGAGTTTCTTGCCCAAAACTACATCTGAGGTCCTATGTAAGGAAGATACAACCTCACACAGCAGATAACAAATTGTGGATTCACTTCTTCCAAGAAAGTCTATCGGGTACACAACTCGAGTGGTACTACCAGCTGGAAAGTACCAAAGTTCATACCTGGGAAGATTTAGCTGCTGCTTTTTACAAACAGTATCAATACAATGTTGATCTTGCACCAACCCGTACTTAACTAAGGGGCATGTCCATGACACCGAAAGAAAGTTTCAAAGGATATGCACAAAAGTGGAGAGATATGGCTGGAAGGGTTCAACCACCCTTATCTGATCGCGAGCTGGTCGATATGTTCATGGGCACTTTAACTAGCCCTTTCTATAGTCATTTGCTGGGAAGCTCATCATCAGGTTTCACTGACCTGATATTGACTGGAGAACATGTCAAAAGCGGCATTCAAAATGGAAAAATTCAAATAGGCTCTTCCTCTGGTACTACAAAAAGGCCCATCAGTGGGAAGAATGAGGTCAATACAATGCAAATTCAGAAAGGTCGCAAGAATGAGCAGCACCAATCTGTGGGGGCAGTTCTGATCTCCGCATCTGCACCTCAAAAAGATCAACAACCAAAATATACGCGTCGACCAGATGCACCAAGAAGAAATTTCACCAGAATCAATATGTCGATCTCTCAGGCATTGTAGCATTTGCTAAAAGCAGATCTGATCACATTAAAAGATCCTCCAAAGAATGTCAACAGTTCCTCTCCGAGTTATCGCCCCGATGCAACGTGTGCGTATCACTCAAACTGTCCAGGACATGACGCAGATCACTGTTGGGCCCTGAAAAATAAAATACAGGACATGATAGATGTTGGGGAAATTGAGTTTGATCCTTCAGAAACTCCAAATGTCATCACGGCACCCATGCCGAAGCATGACAAAACTGTTAACGCCATCCTAGACACTGTTTACATCTATGATGTGACCGAATTGTCAACTCCGCTCCTTGAAGTCAAAGGAAAGCTAATCCGAGCTGGTTACTTTCCAGGTTGTGACCCGGATTGCTTTTATTGCTCATACCTGCCCAATGGTTGTGAAAATCTGAGAATGGGAATTCAAAAATGGATGGATCACCGTATCATTATGTTTGAGAGGCTCCCTTCTATGGACGTTTTATGCGAAGTCTTTGCAAACGGGATGAGAATAGAGGATGTCTCAGTGGTTTCCAACTTACCATTCAAAATCTCTGCCAAGGCTCCTTTCAAAATTTCTGCTACACTCAAAGTGGCATCAGTAATCATTGATAGTCCAACTCCATTTCCATACTCCTCAGACAAATCTGTCCCATGGGGTTACGACACTAATGTTTATGTCCATGGAGTTAAACAGGATACCTCGACTGAAGAGGCCACGAAGTTAACTGCTCCAACTGTGGATAATATTATGTACCAGCAAGATCACGAGAAGTGGAAGGATCTTTTCACCAGAAATTTCTCCAAATGCTGCTGCTAATCCAGTCCAGGTCCCAATTCCTAATCAAGATATCAACGCCCGAGGCAAAGAGCCACAAGTTGAGCCAGTTCAAATACCGATAGAGGTCACTGTTGAAGATCCATCGAAGCAAGAAATGGAGGAAATATTGAAAATCATCTGCAAGAGTGATTACAATATTGTCGAACAACTGGGGCACACTGCTTCAAAAATCTCAATGCTGTCTCTACTAAAGTATTCAGAAGCTCATGCCAAAGCTTTGATGAAGTTCCTGAAAGCTGCGCATGTGCCTCAAGAGATTTCAGTCGATCAATTTGAGAATTGTGTTGCCAATCTAACCGTGAATAATAGCCTCGGTTTCTCTGATGTTGATCTAACCCCTGCTGGAAAAAATCACAACAAAGCCCTACATATCTCCATTGAATGTAATGGCACCACTCTATCTCATGTGCTGGTAGATAACGGTTCTTCTTTGAACGTGTTACCAAAAACAGTACTGGAAAAGCTTGACTTCGAAGGAATTGTGTTACAACCAAGCGATGTTGTGGTAAGAGCCTTCGATGGGTCAACAAGAACAGTGTACGGAAAGGTGAATCTCCCAATCAGAGTGGGCTCTCAGATCGTTGATTCTACCTTTTACGTAATGGAAATTCACCCAGCATATTCCTGTTTACTTGGACGCCCTTGGATACATGGGGCAAGCGCTATAACTTCTACCCTGCATCAGAAGTTGAAATATCCAATAAAAGGAAAGATTGTCACAGTTTATGGCGAAGAGGAATATGTGGTTAGTCACCTGAGCAATTCCAAATATGTTGAGTTGGATGACGAATTCATCGAAACTCCCTGCCAATCTTTTGAGGTGGTCTCTCCAGATGTCTCTACCACCAAGCATATTTCTGCTACTCCAACTACAACTATGGCTTCTCTCAAAGATGCCAAAGCTGTGATCGAAAAAGGTGATTGCACAGTATGGGGACAGCTTCTCGATATACCTTACAAGTCCGACAAGCTAGGCCTGGGCTATGATAGTGGAAATCAAAAGAATGATCAAAGTCCTTGTTCTAGAGGAATAATGTCACATTTCATCAGCCAAGGAGTGAATGCTATTGAAGACGATGGAGTGTTCTTGAACCATATCATTCAGCCATATCCAGATGAAATTCCACCCCTTCCCATGGGAATGTGGGATACTTTGGGAGAACCAAGCGGCAGGTATAATTATCAATATACCACACCTCAGAATTCTTTTAATGCTATGGAAGATATTACCCCAACTGGATGGGGTGATCAATTTGAGAATGACAAAAGTCTCACAAGTCCCAGCACTCAGCAATATCAAAATCCACCTAAAGAAGTATGGGACACGCTAGGAGAGCCAAGTGGCAAATATGACTTTATGGTGAAATATTCCGCTCCTCCGAGCTCACAAATCGCCATGGAAGACATTGTCCCAACTGGATGGGATGAACATTATGACGACAATTTTACTCCTGAAAACACCAGGGAAACACCAAATAATGAGGGTCACTTTCTGTCAGAATACACCCCTCACCAGGATACACAAGTCTCTATCCAAAACATCATCCCGACTGGATGGGACGGCCTTATCGAGCATCTCGCTCAGCTGTCGCACGCTCGCGAAAAATGAACAGAGTCGCCACCAATATATTTATCCCATAAGGGAAAGGAATATCAGAAAACCTAACAAAGGAAGGAACAGGGTCTTGCGACCAGAGAATCAAGGTACGGGAGTCGGTTACGCGAGGGGAAGGTGCTAGCACCCCTCACGCCCATCGTACTCGATGGTATCCACCTACGTTTGTTTCTATCTAAAGGGTGTATACTATGTTTATGTCTATATGCGAATGAATGCAAAAGAAATACGGGGAAAAGAAGGAATTATTTACAAGTGTGCTCGTTCAAGCCCCGCGACTTGATGCCTACGTATCCTTTTCAGGAATCAGAGCGCCGTAGTTCGGCTAAAGATTTTCTGTTTGTTTTTGTGTTTTTTAGTTGGGCGGCGTTAACGCTCACGCTCTTGCACAAGGGGACAGCCTAGGATGCAATGGAGCGGAGATAACTTGCCCTTAGAAAGGAGAAAAAAGAGATTGGTTTGTATCTTTTAAGGGTAATTCCATGATGACGAGAACCCACTACAAGGTCTCGCATCACTTCCTCACTTTTGTTTTAAGTCTGAACATTTATTAGGTTTTTTGAAGTGTTTTTGGTTGGTGTTTTTTATGGGGATTTTAACTTGTGACTTAGATCATACCAAAAGGATTTTTTTGTTTGTTTTTGAATATTTAGAGAACGCACATCGAGGCCTACGCCACAATCGTTTCTCTAAATAACGGTTAAGAAATACATCGAGGCTTCACACCTCAATCATTTCTTCTCCGCTAAGTAAAAGAGATACAAAAAGAGTTTTTTATGAATATTTAGAGAATGCACATCGAGGCCTACGCCACAATCGTTTCTCTAAATAACGGTTAAGAAATACACCGAGGCTTCACACCTCAATCATTTCTTCTCCGTTTAAGTAGGAAAGAACATACATCGAGGCCTACACCTCAATCATTTCTTTCCTACCATGAAATAAAGCAACGGTATGATCTTCATCGGTTTTTATTAAGTATTTTAAAGGTTGAAAAGAAAAAGAAAATGAGAGAGGGAACTAGACCTATTTTCTATTCTAATAGTTGTTTTATGTACAAGGAGATCTACCTAAAGTTAACATGGTAATGAGATAGATTCTAAAAGGAGCATTAAAATGGTATTAACAAAATAGGCCAAAAATATGGCCAAAAGCTAAGCAACAAAATCGCACAACAATTATACAAAAATTAACATGTAAATGATACAAAAGTAGTTCAAACATTAGTGCAAAAATTAACCTAAAAAATGCTACTATTTTTATGAGTTTTTATAAAAGAACTCAAATGTCAAAATTAACCTAAAGGATCTACTGTTTTTATGAGCTTTTTAATGAGAAAATTCTAAGACTGAAAATAAACCCAAAAGTGATCTAAACAATCTAACAAGGAAATTTTTATTGATTTTATTGTCTTTTAATATCTAAAAAACTAGAAAGAAAATACTAAAAGGAAAATTAAATCTAATTACAAAACATGGAAACAGGGGGGTTTAAGTCTGAAAATGGTGGTGCATGAGTAATTGTTGGCGCTGGACCCAATCAATAGCCCAACAGGTTTTTTGTTTCAGATTCAGCAACCAAACACTGAGCGAATGGGCCTAAATGGAGTGAGGAACGGATTTCGGTCAAGGCCCCAAGACAAGATTATCCATGGACAATTATTTTCAGATTTTCTTCAATTTGAGAAAAATAAAATAAATTAAATTAAAACTAAAAAATGAAAATAAAATAAGAATGAAATAAGAAGAGGGATTAGGGTTTTTACTCGTTGTGGCCTTTGAGCTTCTGCGTCCTTCTTCTTCTCAAACACTAACGCTTCCGACGGCAGTGTGGCCGAAGACGGAATTCTCCGATTCACTTCTCTCTTCTCCGCCGCGAACAATCGAACGAGCTACCGACTCCTCCCCTCACGTTACTCATCTCTCCGTCTACGTCTCCCTCAACTCGCTTTGCTCTCAGACTCCCTCCGTTTCTTCGTGTTTGTTTGTTGCGATGCGATGATGATTGAAGCAATGGTGGTGAAGATCGATGATGATAGATTGTTGAAGGTTAATTTGCGGTGAGGATTGCCGATGATTGATGACGAAGGCGTGATGTTATGCGTTCTTGATGCAGCTTCGGTAGAGGAACAAAGAATTCAGAGATTGCAATCTCAGAGAAGGTGAAGACGATGAATCGGTAACGACTTTCCTGTAACTTTTCCGTTAGACCTTCTCTTGCGATGATCTTGTTCTTTACATTTAATTTGCAGAAATTTGAGAGCGATGCTGATTGGCGATGAAGATTGTAGAAGTGGTGAAGAAAGCTTTGAAGAGAGAGTTGAAGATTGAGAGAAGATGACTGGTGGAGTTTTGAAGATTGAAGAATTGGTTGGAGAAATGATGATTCTGTTAGAGGTTCAGAGAAAGCATTGAGGATGAAGGAAGGTTAAGAAGTGATGATCGATGAAGAAGAGGAAAAGATGGAGGAGATGAATGGAGAGAGCATTGAGAGAGTGAAGGTATGGAATTATGGTGGGTGAACCCTTGAATCTGAGAAGTGAAGATGATTATATAGGGAGAGTTGATTGAAGCTGGCTGTTAGCATTGGATGAGTTCTGTTATATGAAGACTGAATGGGAACTGAGAGAGACATCCGAAGTTTGTTACAATTCGGTTAGAGGTTAGTTTCATTCTGTTTCTTCCTCTTCTCATAATCCAATCCTTCTTCTCTTTCTGTTATGATCTGTTGTTGAATGAATGGTAGTTAGTTAGGTTGTTGGTTAAAATGGTTAGAGGAAATAGGTAGTTAGGATTTGTGATTCTGTTATGGACTGTTATAAGGTGGTTTTAGATTGGTTAGGACAGTTGAAAGATATTGGTTAGAAAACTGTTAGAGAGGTTGGAAAGAGGTTAGTTATGTGTTATGTGCTGAGCTGGAAATTAGGGTGATTGAAGGTTAGAAGTGTGGTTAGTAACAGAAAGTTAGTTACAAACTGGTTTTTTAGAAGTTGTTAGTTAGTAACTGAAAGTTAGTTACAGACTGTTTTGTATGGAGAACAGGTTAGAGGTTGGTTGATAACTGTCAGTAGTTTTGAAATTAAAAAGTGAGGGGGAAAGTTAGTTATGAGGTTTTCGAGAATTCGTTAGGATTGTGAGATGTCATGAATGGTTTGAAATTGATATGAAATGGGTCTGTTTCTTTGTAATGAACTCAGTGAGGTTTGGTTATGTTAAGGGGTTGTGCAGTATGGTAAACGGGCAATGTATTTTGACTTGTATGAGTGTTTAGCTGGATGTATGAGCTGTATGTATTGGATTGGGATTTTGTATGGTTTGTTTTGTTTTCGAAATGGAAGAGCTTGAAAATGCACTGCTCTTTGCTCTTGAATGTTTGATTTTTTTCTGCATGACAGAGTCTTTTTGTTGGTATAGGGCTGGTTCGATGTGGCTGAATTGGTTTGAAAATGATTTGGACATTGGATATATGATGTGGTGAATGGGGCTGAATATGTGAATGCAGCATGGTTATTTATTTGTGGGTTTTGAATGAATGTTAGATGGGAACTGTTGCTGTTGATGTGGTTTTTTGAAGTATGTATGGCTTTGAAGTGTGTATGTTAAGTGTATGTAATGTGTAAAAGTTTGAATTTTGGCTTTTGAATGTTGGCAGGTCAGTTATATTTCTGTTTTCTTTGTTTTGACAGGTACAGGGGTCAAGGGTGGACTTTTGTGTATGATGTCGGTTATCTCGACTTGCCGTGAGTGAAGTTTTGAAGAGACAATGGAGCATTTGAAGAAGACTTGAAATATTTTCTTTTTTTTGTAGCTCTTTTCGTAACAGTCTGATACATTCGCGTCTTGTTGTAATGAAGCAGTATAGGATCTTGTAACTTTGTAATATTATCTTGACTCTTATTATGTAATGGAATTTTTTTGAATATTGATTTTTTGTGTAAGTGTGGATGAATTTTGAATGTTGTAATGACTTTGAATGGCATAAGGATGTAACTGTATTTGGATTTTGTAATAAGAAGTGGACTTTGATGGAATGTGATGGATGTATAGAACTTTCCCCTATATGCTTCATATTCAAACTCCTGATGCATTCTCCATACCTCTAATCTCAAAAAGCCTCAAGGGTGACTTTGATCAAGAATCAACATTCTTTGGTTGATTTCGACTGAAAGTCAAAGTTTTGACATAGTTTCTTCCAATCTTGCAACAATTCCCCAATTTTAATATATATGTCCGAATTCTTGCACGAACCCCAATGTCAATGACTTGTAGTTCCACTAATGAGCAGTATCCTTTGAATCACCATGAAAATAGGGAAATAAAACCCTTAATCATTGAATTTGTGGTATATGGATGAAGAATAACTTTGAAGCTTGATGAGGAGGAAAACCCACAATATCCATGAACTGAAACCCTGATTCCATAATCTAGTGCACACAGAAGAACCAGTTGCAACAAGTTTATCTGAAGTAGAAGTCTCAAACCAATAAAACCCCCAGTCTTTCAAACCTCGATCCCAAAGTCAAGTTATTGATTAATAAATGCATGAGTTATGTCAGATGACCTAATGGGAGGTATGTACATGAGACTATGAAATGCATGAGCCTAAGCCAGACAAAAATTGAAGGGTAGGACAAATTTGGGGTATGACAGCTGCCCCTATTTAATCGTCTTAAACCTGAAGGTGAGATTGACGCTAGTCTTTCGAACATTCAAGGTAGAAGAAGATTAAATATCCAAGTACCAGAAATTTGTCCTAAAGAGAAGATGGTGCAAACGTTATCCTTATTTTTTATTTTTATTTTTTTGACATCTGCTGGGGAAAGATAAATGTTTTTTCTTTTTTCTGGTGGAAAGCTTTATGGTGAGCAGTTGGAAGAAGGGTGATAGCTTGTAACATAGCCCAAGGTGCCAATACAAGGTTCTCAATGGAAATGATTATTGCATGGACGTGATTGGAAAATACGGGCTTGATGGAAAGGTAGGACCTACGATCTGTGACTCGAAACTAGGGTAAGGTCAACGGACCTACGACCCACAAGAATTGAAAAAGATGAGGATAAGGTTGACAGACCTACGATCCACAAGAAATAAAAAGGCGAGGATAAGGTTGACAGACCTACGATCCACAAGAAATGAAAAAGACGAGGATAAGGTTGACAGACCTACGATCCCCAAGGATTGGGAAAGACAAGGATAAGGTTGACAGACCTACGATCCACAAGAAATGAAAAAGACGAGGATAAGGTTGACAGACCTACGATCCACAAGAATAAAAAAGACGAGGATAAGGTTTACAGACCTACGATCCACGAGAAATGAAAAAGATGAGGATAAGGTTGACAGACCTACGATCCACAAGAAATGAAAAGATGAGGATAAGGTTGACAGACCTACGATCCACAAGAAATGAAAAGGATGAGGATAAGGTTGACAGACCTACGATCCACAAGAATTGAAAAAGATGAGGATAAGGTTGACAGACCTACGATCCACAAGAAATGAAAAGGATGAGGATAAGGTTTACAGACCTACGATCCACAAGAAATGAAAAGGACGAGGATAAGGTTGACAGACCTACGATCCACAAGAAATGAAAAAGATGAGGATAAGGTTGACAGACCTACGATCCACAAGAATTGAAAAAGATGAGGATAAGGTTGACAGACCTACGATCCACAAGAATTGAAAAAGATGAGGATAAGGTTGACAGACCTACGATCCACAAGAAATGAAAAAGATGAGGATAAGGTTGACAGACCTACGATCCACAAGAAATGAAAAAGATGAGGATAAGGTTGACAGACCTACGATCCATAAGGAAATTATTGAAAAGATGAGGATAAGGTTGACAGACCTACGATCCACAAGAAATGAAAAAGATGAGGATAAGGTTGACAGACCTACGATCCACAAGAAATGAAAAAGATGAGGATAAGGTTGACAGACCTACGATCCACAAGAATTGAAAAAGATGAGGATAAGGTTTACAGACCTACGATCCACAAGAAATGAAAAAGATGAGGATAAGGTTGACAGACCTACGATCCACAAGAAATGAAAAAGATGAGGATAAGGTTGACAGACCTATGATCCACAAGAATTGAAAAAGATGAGGATAAGGTTTACAGACCTACGATCCACAAGAAATGAAAAAGATGAGGATAAGGTTGACAGACCTACGATCCACAAGAATGAAAGGATGAGGGTAAACAACGAGTCCGGAGCACGCGAAGATTACTGAAAACACTCAGGCTGGGGATTGAGAAAACCAAGTATCGGCACCGTGGGTGGAGGGGATTTGTGATGTAGTAGCAGATATCAATTGGAGTTTGTAAGGGCATTTTATGTGAGGATGTATCATTGTCTTGATTGAGGGATGATTTGCATTGTCTGGCTTATGCTTTGTATGCATGTTTGGATTTTTTATGGCGTAATGATCCACTTTGACGGATATGCTACGCTTTTGAGGATGCAATGCTATATGCAGTGAATACTATATGCAGAGTGCCAAATAAAGGCATTGGTGAGGTAAACACCAGGGAAAATCCCCTTAGTGTTAAGGACCATGTGGAGGTGCCAATAGATATTGGACTCTGATTTGTAAGACGCACCTTCTTTGACTTGAAGAATAATTTCTGACTTCTCACCATGTGCCACTGCTTGGAAGATTTTCAACTTGAGGAGATTCCCTCGATTCACCATGTTGGGGATTATCCGAATAAGGGCACCAGGTTGGAGAAATGGAACAACTCTCAGGAGAAATAAACTCCTGTGCTTGGGGAGAGACCAAATTTCTAGGAGAAATAAACTCCTATGGTCATGGAGAGACAATAAGACTCAGACGATTGTTCCCCAAGCTTCGTGACTTATGGAGGAATTTTCCCTAAAGGGTCCTTGGAGAGATTTGTCGAATCTCGACGTAACTGCCCCAGATTGGTCAAACTCAAGAGATATTCCTCGACATGATTGCCCCAGATTGATCGAAGCTTGAAGAGATTTATCGACATGATTTCCCCAGATATGTTGAATTTGAGAGGTCAAACCTCGATTCAATTGCCCCTGATTAGGTGCATCTTACTAGAATCCTCAAGCTTTCTTTGTTTTGAAGTCAAACAAACATGGATTACCACGCTCAACGGAGTCTTCAAATTCTCCCCCTCAAGGTAATCAAGGAAAGCATTAACTGTTCATGCCCAACGGAGTTCTTTGGATAACTTGCCCCTTGATAATCAGTCTCTGAAACGATTAGCTTTTTACTCCACGGAGTTCTCAAGTCTCTTGTGCTTTGACATGATCAAGTTGCTCACTGATTCTCATCCTGAAATTTCTTTGATGTTTAAGCAGATGTTTGTATGCAAAAGAATGTTAATTCTAGGAATGATAATTTTAATGCAAAGTGTACGTTAGTCTTGAAGTTTAAAGAAACTTTTTATGAAATGAGGTTGCGACTTCTTGTGACTGAATCACTAGTTGACACAACCTCGATTTTTGCGTATGGAAGATAAAGCAAGCATACGATACCAACATGGATATGAGTCTCGCTTCATTAGGAGTCAGTTAAACACTATCTCATTGGAGTGTGTCTTCGAAACAAACCCTACTTCAATTAGGACTTTTTAAGGGTTGTAACTTGGTCGGGTTCACGGTTTTTTAAAAAACAAAGGATTTTTAGGCTCGAAATTATTTGGTACCCACCCCCTTCATGATGTTCTCCATTCCTAGGTTCAATTAACTCGACATGAGCGTTCATTCCTCACAAGGAATTTGGAATGGTTGAGGAATCAATGAGGTTTTTTGGACATGGCAGTCACTTCGTCTTTCATTTTTGGTGTCTGATCACACGACTTTGTTCTTTTGATAAGGATTTTTATTTTGTAATCCTTATTTTTCGCTTCTGCTTTCCCTAACTTTTGCCTGGACAAATTCTCTTGAATTTTATTTTGGAGTCCAGCGGGACGCCCTAACTTGCCTAAGTCACTTATTTCAAGTTTTTGACTTAGCGGGCTTTTTTTTTTTTTTTTTAACTCCTTTTTTTTTGAACAAGTCGTGTGATGTTGCATTGCTTTCGATTTGTTTGAAGTATTGTGACTGCCTCATTCTTTGATTGATGAGGGATAGCCATTGTGGTGTCGTCATCTTTTGACCTCTTGACGGAATAAGGACAACCATTGCAGTTTTGACATTCCTCAACCTTTTGAAGGATAACCATTGTTGTATCCTTAGATGCATACCCCTTTGGTGAGTTTTGAACACTCGATCAAGTTAAATGAACACTACCCTGCCCCAAGGTTAAAATTAAGGGTTTTTATGATTTAGAAAAGAAACTCCTTCTTCAAGGCTCAAAGGGGTTGACGAGGGTTTATCTCCCTTATATCTCCGGTGTTTGGGGATTTGAAATAATGCCTGTACATCCTCAGTAGGGTTTTTTATTCAAAAACACATGATTAGAGATTTTGCATTTTTATTTTTCATCACTCTCCCTCAGCTTTTTGCCTAAGCAAGCGATTAGTAAAGTTGATATCGTCATGCCAAAAACATTTTATGAGTGATAACGAATGGGTTTCTTCAAGACAAACATAAACAATGTATTATGATTTTCATTCAGAAATTAACAAGTTTTTACATGCTATTGATGCTTAAACACACAAATGAAAAATTACAATGAGAATGCAGTAAGAAACTAAATGGGTGTCGTTGTTGAGGAGACTTGACTCCGTCTGGACTTGTTGAGCTTGAATACTTTCTGCAGTTCCTTCCAAACACTTCAGATTACTTCAAAAGAGAACTCCAACAAAGTCTCCCATGAGTTGTAAACTTTTGCCTTACTTTAGGGATTCGAGCGATGCGAGTGATGCAATGCTCAAGATAAGAGTACGTCTTGCTTATCCCTCGTGCGGGAGCCCCAAGCATAGTTTCTAGAGTAGTAATCGCCATCCTAAATGGAAAGAATCTTGTATGATCATCAACTCGAGAGATACTTGTGGTGAAGAAGACCCAATACTAGAATCTTAACCAATTGTGATTCCAACAAACAAGGAAACGAATGAGCACAAGGCAATAGAATCACATCAATTTGTTTCTCATGTTCTTCTTGTCTCTGTTAACTAGCAAGGCCACTGAGAAGGAGATCCTGAGAAAAGGCAACTGATATATGAAGTAGACCCTTGAGAATGAGAAGCATTGTGAAGAACACTCTTGATTATCACACGGAAGAAGATTATGACGAAGTCACCCAAGAATTTGTAATGCTTTGGGGATTCGAGCAAGGCGAATGATGCAATGCTCAAGATAAGAGTGCGTCTTGCTTATCCCTCGTGCGGGAGCCCCAAGCATATTCATTGAAGAAGTATTTACCATTAAACATGGAGGAACCTTGTGTAGTCACCAAACTTAGAGAAGCTATTTGTTGCAAAGAGATCAAACACCAACTGAAACACCAACCTCCACGGATACAACTGAGCATAAGAACCTTGAGACGCTTCTACAAAACATTATTGATTTCCTTTTTTGGAAAAGATTATGACAAAGTTGCTCGAGAATTTGTGGTGCTTTTATTATTATCATACCAACCAACTCTGACAAGGAAGTAGTTTTCAACCAAAATAGGGAATACTGAAGTGAGAATACGGAAATGAAGTGATGATTGCCAATGTTGAGGAGCCTTGACTCCATTTGGGCTTATTCTTCTTTTTTTTTTTTTGTGATACTTTCTGGAATACGGGCATTCACTTATGCGTGAACTCTTCGTTTTATGCGCAGGCCATTTGGAGTGAATGATATTACTTTGGAGTCAATGAGATCTTGGACTTGGTGTTTCAAAACACTACAATCCTCAGTTGAATGTCCAGATGTCCCAGAATGGTACTCACACCTTGCATTTAAGTCATATCCTTGAGGAATTGGTGTTGGAGGGGGCTTAAACTCCCTTAGTTGGACCAAAGAATCCTTGAGCAAATGAGAAAGCAGCTGACTATAGGTCATAGGAATTGGGTCAATTCTTCTTGGTGGTCTCCTTGGCATTTGTGGACCCTGCTGATGGCCATGATTCCAGTACCCCTTCTGTTCAGGTGTCTTCCTCTTTTGACCTGGCTGTGAAACAAATGGAGACTGATGAGGTGGGAAACCTGGAACCCAAGATGGTGCATTGTGCTTCTGATTTGAAGTAGATCTGACATAGAAGTATGAATCAACCTTTTCTTCCACCGCAATTGGAACCCCATTTCCTTGAACAAACATACCCTCAGGGGTGAACAAAATCACTTTTGAATCAATGAGATCTTGAACTTGATGTTTCAGTGCCCTACAATGCTCAACATCATGACCAGGCGCCCCAGAATGGAACTCACATCGAGCATTGGCATCAAAGTTGGGGGGAAGCTTTTCAGGCGTAGCCAATTCTCGTAGCTCAACCAACTGAAGCTCCAGCAAACGGGGAAGTAACTGAGCGTAAGGCATCGGGATAGGATTGAGAATTCTCTGAGGTATCTTAGGCTTTTTCCCACACATTTGGCCCCCTTGAAGAACAAATTGGCATGGAGGTAATGGCACATGGAGTTGAGAAGGAACTTCCTGAGGTATTCCATGAGTGGGAATGGATCCTACTGAAGAGAAGGGATCAACAACTTCCGTTGCAGCAGTAGGAACAACATCCCCTTCCTTCCTTAATACCGTCTTCAGAACTTCCATGACCAAGCTCAATTGAGTCTTCAACTGACTATTCTCTTCTTTTAGTGCATCCTGATTATGGACCAAATCTTGCATCTCCAACATAAGATGACCCATTTGTTCCCTCATCTCGTCCATTTCCTCACGGAGTTGTTCCATAGTTGACTTCGGAGTCGTGGCGGTGGGAAGTCAAATTTGTTGTTGATCTGGAAATTTGAAGAGAAAGGGTCCCATAAGTATCTGAGAGAACCATGAAATGCATGATAGTATGAATGCATGTTTTGTTTATGAGAGATCCTAAAGTCTTTTCTCACACTTTCATCTTTCTTTTTCTTCTTTTTTTCAAGGCTTTATTTTGTATAGAATATCTTTTCTTTTCTTTTTTTGCTTTTCTATTTCCTTTTTCTTTTACATGTCTTTTCTTTTCTTTTCTTTTCTTTTCTCTTTTTTTTTTGGAAATAGACTTTAGGATCTTTCATAAATGGAGTGGACAAAGCAATGATGTTATGCAATGCAAAAGCATGGGATCAACGGTCGATGTAATCTTAGTAACCACTGTACAATCCTCTGAATAACTGATACAGGTCAAATGTCACAGGATCAAAGGTCCGACACCCTTTTTTAATACCAGGAAAACCAATAGTCACCAACTGAACGAAATAGTCACCAACGGTACCTGTCATGTATATCCCTCCCCACTCACGGGTGTAGTCTAGGTCAGGGTAAGGTCAAAATGGCAACCAGTGTTATCAGTCCTCCTGAGGCACCAATGTTGTTGCATCTACATGCCAACAATGATACCCCATTTGGACCTCGACTGGGCGTGGGTCTCATGATCGCACTAGACAAGACCTGACATCTCATCGGCGTCATGACTATCCACTCTATCCTAGGTATCCTATGTGTCACTCTGGCCTGGGTATTGGGCCTTTTACCTCATAGAAATATCCCACCCAACCTGCAAAACAGAACAGAAGACCCCAAGGAACACAGAATATAATCCATATGCATGATGTGCAAACAGAAATAAACATGATATGCAAGCAGAAAAATAAACATGCAAACATATATACAAGGTATAGACATAAAAACAAATAAACACCCAGTAAATAAACAAACAAACGCAGGCTAGGATCGACTCACTAAGGATGGACCAGCAATAGGTCTAGCAACATCCCCAGCAGAGTCGCCAGCTGTCGCACGCTCGCGAAAAATGAACAGAGTCGCCACCAATATATTTATCCCATAAGGGAAAGGAATATCAGAAAACCTAACAAAGGAAGGAACAGGGTCTTGCGACCAGAGAATCAAGGTACGGGAGTCGGTTACGCGAGGGGAAGGTGCTAGCACCCCTCACGCCCATCGTACTCGATGGTATCCACCTACGTTTGTTTCTATCTAAAGGGTGTATACTATGTTTATGTCTATATGCGAATGAATGCAAAAGAAATACGGGGAAAAGAAGGAATTATTTACAAGTGTGCTCGTTCAAGCCCCGCGACTTGATGCCTACGTATCCTTTTCAGGAATCAGAGCGCCGTAGTTCGGCTAAAGATTTTCTGTTTGTTTTTGTGTTTTTTAGTTGGGCGGCGTTAACGCTCACGCTCTTGCACAAGGGGACAGCCTAGGATGCAATGGAGCGGAGATAACTTGCCCTTAGAAAGGAGAAAAAAGAGATTGGTTTGTATCTTTTAAGGGTAATTCCATGATGACGAGAACCCACTACAAGGTCTCGCATCACTTCCTCACTTTTGTTTTAAGTCTGAACATTTATTAGGTTTTTTGAAGTGTTTTTGGTTGGTGTTTTTTATGGGGATTTTAACTTGTGACTTAGATCATACCAAAAGGATTTTTTTGTTTGTTTTTGAATATTTAGAGAACGCACATCGAGGCCTACGCCACAATCGTTTCTCTAAATAACGGTTAAGAAATACATCGAGGCTTCACACCTCAATCATTTCTTCTCCGCTAAGTAAAAGAGATACAAAAAGAGTTTTTTATGAATATTTAGAGAATGCACATCGAGGCCTACGCCACAATCGTTTCTCTAAATAACGGTTAAGAAATACACCGAGGCTTCACACCTCAATCATTTCTTCTCCGTTTAAGTAGGAAAGAACATACATCGAGGCCTACACCTCAATCATTTCTTTCCTACCATGAAATAAAGCAACGGTATGATCTTCATCGGTTTTTATTAAGTATTTTAAAGGTTGAAAAGAAAAAGAAAATGAGAGAGGGAACTAGACCTATTTTCTATTCTAATAGTTGTTTTATGTACAAGGAGATCTACCTAAAGTTAACATGGTAATGAGATAGATTCTAAAAGGAGCATTAAAATGGTATTAACAAAATAGGCCAAAAATATGGCCAAAAGCTAAGCAACAAAATCGCACAACAATTATACAAAAATTAACATGTAAATGATACAAAAGTAGTTCAAACATTAGTGCAAAAATTAACCTAAAAAATGCTACTATTTTTATGAGTTTTTATAAAAGAACTCAAATGTCAAAATTAACCTAAAGGATCTACTGTTTTTATGAGCTTTTTAATGAGAAAATTCTAAGACTGAAAATAAACCCAAAAGTGATCTAAACAATCTAACAAGGAAATTTTTATTGATTTTATTGTCTTTTAATATCTAAAAAACTAGAAAGAAAATACTAAAAGGAAAATTAAATCTAATTACAAAACATGGAAACAGGGGGGTTTAAGTCTGAAAATGGTGGTGCATGAGTAATTGTTGGCGCTGGACCCAATCAATAGCCCAACAGGTTTTTTGTTTCAGATTCAGCAACCAAACACTGAGCGAATGGGCCTAAATGGAGTGAGGAACGGATTTCGGTCAAGGCCCCAAGACAAGATTATCCATGGACAATTATTTTCAGATTTTCTTCAATTTGAGAAAAATAAAATAAATTAAATTAAAACTAAAAAATGAAAATAAAATAAGAATGAAATAAGAAGAGGGATTAGGGTTTTTACTCGTTGTGGCCTTTGAGCTTCTGCGTCCTTCTTCTTCTCAAACACTAACGCTTCCGACGGCAGTGTGGCCGAAGACGGAATTCTCCGATTCACTTCTCTCTTCTCCGCCGCGAACAATCGAACGAGCTACCGACTCCTCCCCTCACGTTACTCATCTCTCCGTCTACGTCTCCCTCAACTCGCTTTGCTCTCAGACTCCCTCCGTTTCTTCGTGTTTGTTTGTTGCGATGCGATGATGATTGAAGCAATGGTGGTGAAGATCGATGATGATAGATTGTTGAAGGTTAATTTGCGGTGAGGATTGCCGATGATTGATGACGAAGGCGTGATGTTATGCGTTCTTGATGCAGCTTCGGTAGAGGAACAAAGAATTCAGAGATTGCAATCTCAGAGAAGGTGAAGACGATGAATCGGTAACGACTTTCCTGTAACTTTTCCGTTAGACCTTCTCTTGCGATGATCTTGTTCTTTACATTTAATTTGCAGAAATTTGAGAGCGATGCTGATTGGCGATGAAGATTGTAGAAGTGGTGAAGAAAGCTTTGAAGAGAGAGTTGAAGATTGAGAGAAGATGACTGGTGGAGTTTTGAAGATTGAAGAATTGGTTGGAGAAATGATGATTCTGTTAGAGGTTCAGAGAAAGCATTGAGGATGAAGGAAGGTTAAGAAGTGATGATCGATGAAGAAGAGGAAAAGATGGAGGAGATGAATGGAGAGAGCATTGAGAGAGTGAAGGTATGGAATTATGGTGGGTGAACCCTTGAATCTGAGAAGTGAAGATGATTATATAGGGAGAGTTGATTGAAGCTGGCTGTTAGCATTGGATGAGTTCTGTTATATGAAGACTGAATGGGAACTGAGAGAGACATCCGAAGTTTGTTACAATTCGGTTAGAGGTTAGTTTCATTCTGTTTCTTCCTCTTCTCATAATCCAATCCTTCTTCTCTTTCTGTTATGATCTGTTGTTGAATGAATGGTAGTTAGTTAGGTTGTTGGTTAAAATGGTTAGAGGAAATAGGTAGTTAGGATTTGTGATTCTGTTATGGACTGTTATAAGGTGGTTTTAGATTGGTTAGGACAGTTGAAAGATATTGGTTAGAAAACTGTTAGAGAGGTTGGAAAGAGGTTAGTTATGTGTTATGTGCTGAGCTGGAAATTAGGGTGATTGAAGGTTAGAAGTGTGGTTAGTAACAGAAAGTTAGTTACAAACTGGTTTTTTAGAAGTTGTTAGTTAGTAACTGAAAGTTAGTTACAGACTGTTTTGTATGGAGAACAGGTTAGAGGTTGGTTGATAACTGTCAGTAGTTTTGAAATTAAAAAGTGAGGGGGAAAGTTAGTTATGAGGTTTTCGAGAATTCGTTAGGATTGTGAGATGTCATGAATGGTTTGAAATTGATATGAAATGGGTCTGTTTCTTTGTAATGAACTCAGTGAGGTTTGGTTATGTTAAGGGGTTGTGCAGTATGGTAAACGGGCAATGTATTTTGACTTGTATGAGTGTTTAGCTGGATGTATGAGCTGTATGTATTGGATTGGGATTTTGTATGGTTTGTTTTGTTTTCGAAATGGAAGAGCTTGAAAATGCACTGCTCTTTGCTCTTGAATGTTTGATTTTTTTCTGCATGACAGAGTCTTTTTGTTGGTATAGGGCTGGTTCGATGTGGCTGAATTGGTTTGAAAATGATTTGGACATTGGATATATGATGTGGTGAATGGGGCTGAATATGTGAATGCAGCATGGTTATTTATTTGTGGGTTTTGAATGAATGTTAGATGGGAACTGTTGCTGTTGATGTGGTTTTTTGAAGTATGTATGGCTTTGAAGTGTGTATGTTAAGTGTATGTAATGTGTAAAAGTTTGAATTTTGGCTTTTGAATGTTGGCAGGTCAGTTATATTTCTGTTTTCTTTGTTTTGACAGGTACAGGGGTCAAGGGTGGACTTTTGTGTATGATGTCGGTTATCTCGACTTGCCGTGAGTGAAGTTTTGAAGAGACAATGGAGCATTTGAAGAAGACTTGAAATATTTTCTTTTTTTTGTAGCTCTTTTCGTAACAGTCTGATACATTCGCGTCTTGTTGTAATGAAGCAGTATAGGATCTTGTAACTTTGTAATATTATCTTGACTCTTATTATGTAATGGAATTTTTTTGAATATTGATTTTTTGTGTAAGTGTGGATGAATTTTGAATGTTGTAATGACTTTGAATGGCATAAGGATGTAACTGTATTTGGATTTTGTAATAAGAAGTGGACTTTGATGGAATGTGATGGATGTATAGAACTTTCCCCTATATGCTTCATATTCAAACTCCTGATGCATTCTCCATACCTCTAATCTCAAAAAGCCTCAAGGGTGACTTTGATCAAGAATCAACATTCTTTGGTTGATTTCGACTGAAAGTCAAAGTTTTGACATAGTTTCTTCCAATCTTGCAACAATTCCCCAATTTTAATATATATGTCCGAATTCTTGCACGAACCCCAATGTCAATGACTTGTAGTTCCACTAATGAGCAGTATCCTTTGAATCACCATGAAAATAGGGAAATAAAACCCTTAATCATTGAATTTGTGGTATATGGATGAAGAATAACTTTGAAGCTTGATGAGGAGGAAAACCCACAATATCCATGAACTGAAACCCTGATTCCATAATCTAGTGCACACAGAAGAACCAGTTGCAACAAGTTTATCTGAAGTAGAAGTCTCAAACCAATAAAACCCCCAGTCTTTCAAACCTCGATCCCAAAGTCAAGTTATTGATTAATAAATGCATGAGTTATGTCAGATGACCTAATGGGAGGTATGTACATGAGACTATGAAATGCATGAGCCTAAGCCAGACAAAAATTGAAGGGTAGGACAAATTTGGGGTATGACATCAGCCAACAGAGATATCTCAGCCTGGGCTCTCGTATCCAGCAGAGTATATCACTTATCCCGAAAGATCATCGGCTCATTTCCCCACTAAGGAAATCAATGCTGTGGGAGATGAAGAAGACAACTGCAACTGGAACAGCTGGATACTCCCGACTCACAACAATGGATTGAACAATTGGAAAGCTGAGGATGTGATCTCCTTTGATCAGGAGTAAATGCAATTCCCTGTTTTCTTTGTGTATATTGTGCAAAGATAAAAATGGTTCCTGTACTATCGAACCATGAGCTTGAAAGCCGTGTGCCTTGCCCGAAGCACACTGGTCCTTTTATAAGGGTTTATCATATCATGAGCATGTGCATTCAGTAAAATCATGGGACGTTTGCATATTCAAATTTTGTGATCCTTTTTCTTTCTTTTCTTTTCAAATAGCTATGTTTTCTTACACACACTCACATAAACAAGTGCAGATTCACATTCACTTTGGATCCAGTCGATAACGATTCTGCTATTGCCCGTCATGACTTTGAGAATCCGATCTACCAAACTGAGGACGAAAGTGAGGAAGATTGTGAAGTACCAAGAGAACTTGCAAGGCTTCTAGAACAAGAAGAGAAGGCTATACAGCCTCATGAGGAACCAATTGAGGTTATCAACTTGGGCAGCAACGAAGAAAAGAAAGAAGTCAAAATAGGGGCTGATTTAGAAAATAGTGTCAAGCAAAGACTAATTCAAATGTTGCAAGACTATGTCGAGATATTCGCCTAGTCCTATGAAGATATGCCAGGCCTTGACACGGACATTGTGGTTCATCGCCTGCCAATCAAAGAAGACAACACTCCAGTCAAGCAGAAACTACGAAGGAGTAGGCCTGATATGTCAAAAAAGATCAAAGACGAGGTTGAAAAGCAATTCAATTCCGGCTTCCTGAAAGTTGTAAGTTATCCTCCTTGGATAGCTAACATCGTGCCCGTACCTAAAAAAGACGGGAAAGTCAGAATGTGTGTAGACTACAGAGATCTGAACCGGGCAAGCCCCAAAGATGATTTCCCTTTACCTCACATCGATGTACTGGTTGATAATACCGCACAATGCAAGGTATTCTCCTTTATGGATGGATTCTCAGGGTACAATCAAATCAAGATGGCACCCGAAGACATGGAAAAAACAACCTTCACAACACCCTGGAGAACCTTTTGTTACAAAGTAATGCCCTTTGGTTTAAAGAACGCAGGAGCAACCTATCAACGTGCAATGGTAGCTCTATTTCATGATATGATTCATCAGGAGATAGAGGTGTATGTCGATGATATGATTGCAAAGTCCAACACCGAAGAAGAACATCTGGGTCATCTACACAAGCTGTTTGACAGACTCAAGAAATACAGGTTGCGACTGAATCCAAATAAGTGTACCTTTGGAGTAAGATCCGGAAAGCTCTTAGGTTTCATCGTCAGTGGCAAAGGTATTGAGGTTGATCCTGCCAAGGTCAAAGCCATTCAAGAAATGCCTATACCCCGTACCGAGAAACAAGTCAGAGGATTCTTGGGACGTCTGAATTACATCGCCCGATTTATTGCCCACATGACTACTACTTGTGTGCCAATCTTCAAACTGTTGAAGAAAGATCAAGTGGAAAGGTGGAATGACAAATGCCAGTTAGCCTTTGACAAAATCAAAGAGTATCTCCAAAAACCGCCAATCTTGTTACCACCTGTGGAAGGAAGACCTCTGATAATGTACCTACCTGTGTTAGAAGATTCAATGGGGTGTGTACTGGGGCAACATGACGAGTCCGGCCGAAAGGAGCATGCAATCTACTATCTTAGCAAAAAGTTTACCGATTGTGAAACAAGATACTCACTACTCGAAAAAACTTGATGTGCTTTAGCATGGGCGGCTCGCCGACTAAGACAGTATATGCTAAATCACACCACTTTCCTAATCTCCAAAATGGATCCTATCAAGTACGTGTTCGAAAAACCTGCTCTCTCTGGAAGAATAGCAAGATGGCAAATGATCTTAACAGAGTATGACATCCAGTACACTTCACAAAAAGCAATCAAAGGAAGTGTGGTAGCTGATCATCTGGTTCATCAAGCAGTGGATGATTATCAAGCATTGAACTTTGACTTCCCAGACGAAGACATTATGCTAGTCACTGACTACCAACAACCAAGACCGGAAGAAGGATCCGAGCCAGGATCCCGGTGGACTATGGTTTTTGACGGAGCTTCTAATGCACTTAGCAATGGCATCGGAGCTGTGATCATTTCTCATGCAGGAGGTTATACACCATTCACTGCCAGATTATGCTTCAACTGCACTAACAATATAGCTGAGTACGAAGCATGTATTCTGGGTCTCAAAGCTGCAATCGATCTAAGAATCAAGTTCCTAAAGGTCTACGGAGACTCGGCCTTGGTAATTTACCAAGTCAAAGAGGAATGGGACACGAAGCACCCAAATCTAATTCCTTACAAAGAATTTGTGCTGAGTCTGATTCCTTATTTCAAAGTAATCACTTTTGAACACATCCCACGCGAGGAAAATCAACTAGCTGATGCCTTAGCTACCATGTCATCCATGTTCAAAGTCAGGTGGGACAATGAGGCGCCGATGATCACCATTTACAAACAAGATGAACCATCCTATTGCAATGAGATCGATGCCGAAGGAACGGAAGAAAAACCATGGTTCCATGAAGTAAAAAGATATCTCGAAGCTCAGGAGTACCCTGAAGGGGCGTCCATTAACGACAGAAAGTTTCTAAGGAGGTTTGCTGCCAAATTCTTCCTAAGTAATGGAACCCTATACAAACGCAACCATGACTCGACTTTACTTCGTTGTGTAAACAAGAAGGAAGCAGAACAGATTATGGAAGACATACACGATGGTGCCTTTGGTACTCATTCAAGTGGACACACAATGGCTAAAAAGATCCTCAGAGCAGGTTATTACTGGTCTACCATGGAGACAGACTATCATCATCATTCCAGAACCTGTCACAAATGTCAGATATATGCTGACAAAGTACATGTACCTCCAGTTCCGTTAAACGTCCTGACGGCTCCTTGGCCTTTTGCAATGTGGGGTATTGATATGATTGGAGAAATCAAGCCTACTGCCTCCAACGGACATCGCTTTATCCTGGTCGCTATTGATTACTTCACTAAATGGGTAGAAGCAGCTTCTTTTGCTTCTGTCACCAAAAATGTTGTGGCCCGGTTTATCAAGCACAATCTCATTTGTCGGTATGGCATCCCTGAACGGATCATCACAGACAATGGCACAAATCTAAACAACAGAATGATTACTGAACTCTGCACACAGTTCAAGATCAAACATCATAATTCTTCTCCATATCGACCAAAGATGAATGGCGCGGTGGAAGCTGCCAATAAAAACATCAAGAAAATCATACAAAAGATGACAGTAACCTACAAAGACTGGCATGAGATGTTACCTTTTGCTCTTCATGGTTATCGCACATCTGCGCGTACTTCAACAGGGGCAACTCCATTCTCCTTAGTCTATGGTATGGAGGCAGTTCTTCCAATTGAAATTCAGATTCCTTCCCTAAGGATTATGAAAGAAGCCGATCTAGACGATTGGATTCAAACACGGTTAGACCAGATAAACTTGATTGATGAGAAGAGGCTCGCCGCTATTTGTCATGGTCAGTTATACCAAAAGCGTATGATCAAAGCCTTCAACAAAAAAGTCAAAAGTCAGGCATATCAAACTGGTGGCTTGGTTGTCAAACACATCATCTTACCACAAGGTGATCCCAGAGGCAAGTGGACTCCCACTTATGAGGGACCATTTGTAATCAAGAAAATATTGTCCGGCGGTGCCATGTTGCTTACCACCATGGATGGCGAGGATTTCCCACACCCTGTGAATGCGGACATAGTCAAAAAATACTTCGCTTGAAAAGAAAAGCTCGCTAAGTTGAAAACCTGAAAGGGCAACTTAGGCAAAAAAAATGAGCGTCTCGGTGGATCGAAAACCCGACAGGGCGATCCGGGCAAAAATTAGAGACTAAATAATACTATCCCGGTAGGCTGAAAACCTGAAAAGGCAGCCTAGGCAAAAGTTAGGGAATAAAGCGTACAACTATGTTCCGTTCAGCTGCCTACTCACCTTCAATATTCAACACATCAAAGACACCGATCAGTCCAATTACTTTCTTCCAACATGTGAGGGATGAGATGCTCGAAGACAGATTGGCAATAGCAAAATTGAAACTTGACTAGATTGTTTTCACATAGCTATTTTCTTTATAAACTCTTTTCAAAACTTTATGACAATTTCCTACTACTAGGATTGTTGTCTCCCTGTACTAATCAGCCTATCATGGCTCTTTTTCAAAAATCAATGCAGCTTAGGCTCAAAATCAACATTTTCACTTTTTCTGTTTTGAAAACGTAAACGTCCCAATGATAATTTTGAATGAACATGTGCATTTGAATATGATTGATGTTTACCAGGAAAAACAGGAATAGCATTCAAGTAATGTCCCAATCATTTGGACATCATCCCGAAACCAGCATCAGAAGAAAAATCTCCAACAGAGATGCATTTCTCAACAAATTCCTCGATAAGATTTTTCTCTCCAAACGAAGTGATTCGAGAAATCTTATTCCCCCAGCAGGGCTGTTCCAGATTACTATCTCCAGAAGGTGTGATCTCCACGCCAGGACTTGGTCAAATAGTGCATCGGAGGATTATGCATCTTCCTCCTTCCCACTTTAAAGGGCAACAAAATCAGAACTTTCGAATTACCGTTCATCCCCGAACGGTAGTCAAAGATCCTTCAACAGAGTACCATGGTTCTCAAAAAAGGGTTCCCAGCCGAGGGTACTCAAACAAAACAGCAAAAATCATCAACGATCACAATACCTTCATCTCCAGATGACTGACTAAGCTGGGATTTATTTTTCCAACCATACATCATACATCATACATCATACATCATACATCATACATCATACATCATACATCATACATCATACATCATACATCATACATCATACATCATACGTCATACACATATTCATACACAGCATATAATGTTTCATGACAAACGCATACATAACATGCATATTTCTCCTTTAGTTAGAGAATCTCATGCATTACATACATCATGCCATTGCATATCACTAACTTGATTTTTCAGGCAGACGGATGTCTTCAGCAAAGATGTTCTCAATCACATGCAGTGTTCCCCTTGAACTCTATTCAAATAAGCAGTCCTCTCAGATATAATCAAGCCAAGGATTCATTCTGAAGAGATCTCTCTTTCCAAATCACTTATCAACTCAAAAAACAAGTAACACAGATCAAAGTCGATACCTCAGACGGTTCCAGAACGATCTACCATCGAAGATCTAAAGCTGATACCTCAGACGATTCCAGAACGATCTACCATCGAAGATCTAAAGCTGATACCTCAGACGGTTCCAGAACGATCTACCATCGAAGATCTAAAGCTGATACCTCAGACGGTTCCAGAACGATCTACCATCGAAGATCTAAAGCTGATACCTCAGACGGTTCCACAACAATCAACTTTCAAAATCTAAAGCGGAAAAACTTTGGACAGTTCCGTAACGATCATCCTCCTAGACTTAAAGCGGTAACCTTGGACGGTTCCGAAACAGTCAAACGCAGAGGTTTTCAAATCCTTCATCAAGATATAATCAATGGATTCATTCTGGTGAACAAACCATCAAACACAATTGCCAGATGGCGTCTGAAAGCCCATCTCAGGTAATGTTTCAATCTTCCAACAACATTTCTCAGACAACGTTCAAAGACAAACTTCCAGCATCACTCCCGGTGGAGGTAAGTGCAAATTTTCAAGGCATCTAAAATATTCAATCATCTTCTACCTTCAGATTTCAAACAATCTCTTCAGGTTTAAGAATATTGAATAGGGGCAACTGTTATACCCCAAAATTTGCCCGCATCTTTTTTCAAGAAAACTTCAATCTAAAAATTAAGAGTTTCATATAATCATGGATTTTTATTTCATAAATATCCTGACATCTGAAATACTTAGTTTTTAGAATTTTTTATACAGTATTTTGGCTCGCTGTTGAATTTATTCTTACGCAAACGCCAGTTACTGTTTATTACTTCACACACGCTATTTATTTGATATTTATTTACAGATAAATAGTACTGACACAATTGGTACAGAGGTAAATCTTTTGCAGGTGCAGAGTCCGGGATTCAGACTGTACTGATGACAAGTAAATTATTACTAATTCTTGTCTCCCACTAACTTTTTGTACTATATTCCATTATTTTTAAAATCTCTTTTCAAATCTCTTTTTCAAAAATCAAATCCTAACTTTATTCTACACATCTCTCTTTTTCCAACACTATCATACACTTTCTTTCAAATCCTACTTCCACTCAAATTTTCCTTTTGTACGGAATCACTTCATTCCCCAACGTCTCTATCCTTCTTTTCATTTTATAAATACCTCTCATCTTTTCCATAAAATCTCACATCAATTTCTAACTCATCTCTCAAATTTCTACTACATATTCATTCTCTCTTCCTCCCCGGCAAAATGGCGAAGCGGATAGAGACGTGTTTTCTTATGGTCATCACCATTGCTACGGTGATCATGTCCTTCTTCTGTCTGCATAGTCCTGAAAATGTGGACCTGCGATGGTTACACTCCCGATCATCTATTTTCTGTTGGTCATAGCATGGGTTATTAATCGTCATTCTTAAAGTTTGCCGTATCTCTTATTTTCTTAAATGTACCGTTTACTTGTCGTACCGTTCATTATAGTATGTAATGTTTGTACTGTCAGTATTAAATGTTGTACTATTTGTCATAATGTTGCTTAATTATTCAGATAATATTTTGTGTGTTTTCTGCCAGTTAAATATTTATTTTTCTGTGCATTAAATGATTTTCAGGGTTATCGGTAATTTTGCTCGCGTACAGTAAATATTAGTTATTTATTATGTCTGTGTTTTTAACAAGTCATGTAAATAAACTTTCATCTTTCACATAAAACAAAAACAACAAAAAGAAAATTAACTTTGACTGTTGATTTTTCACTCTAACTGCTACATTAATACCTGAACAGTCAGTTGACAGTCAAACCACTGACAGTGCAATTCTCCGTGTTTTGTGCCATCAATCAAATCAAAATTTTGCATTTCAAAATTCCAAGATTTTTGTTCTAGAAGTCTTCTGAATATCACATGATTAGCAGAGACTCAACACTGCACAAAAATCAGGTACGCTTAACTGTCTCCTACACAAACAGTCCCTGACTAGGGTTTCTTGTTTTTTCAGGAGAAACAAGTTTTTGAGACCTCAAATGGATTTCCTGGACCTCCATATATCTCAAAGTACCACCATACAAATTTTCAAACTTCAATCCGCTCAGACGCACAGTCAGCAGCTCAAACAGTCAACAGACGACCCGTTTGACCAAAAAAGTCAACAGACAGTCAAAAATGAAATTTTTTGTCAACATCTATATTTTGTCAAAGGATTCATCATTTGATCATTGGATGATCATAATTCATCAAGGAAAGATCAAAAATCAACAAAACCCTAAGATTCAAAATTAGGGTTTTCTCCTAAAAAGTCAACTGAACTTTGACTGGTCATAACTCTCTCATCCTTCATCCAAAAAATTCAAACCAAAGCTCATTGTGAAGGAAATTCAATTATATTTCAAATGCAATTGGTCCCATGACCATTTGATTCACCATTTGAAAAGTATGAACCAAAACATTACAGGTCATTTTCAAAGTCAACAAAAAGACACCTTTTTCAAAAGGACACACAAGGAGCATGGAAAATCATTTTGACATGAGACCAAAGACATTGGTTAGAGGACTCTTTGAGGTTTCGAAAAAGTGCAATATCTCCTTCATATGATAAATATTGAGGGATTTACACCTTGTTGAAGTTGGCTAAATTTTGGGAAAATGCATAAAACCAACATTGATCAAAAATGTATTTTTTCGAAATGGGGCCAAGTTTTCATGATCCAAACATGTCTACCATGATATAATGGGTCTCCCACGACCAAGACAAAGCCCACATCATTTTTGTTCCATTTTTGATTTAATTTTATCATATTTAAGATTAAATTGAAAAAAGAAAATGGAAGGATAATGCATGGCTTGAATTCTAAGCATGACTCATCAAAGATAGCTTACATTCTGCAGCAAAGAAGATACAAGGAAGGCCTAGGGCAAGAGGTGTGGAAAAATCAAGCAATGGTTGCTTGAATTTTAAGCTTGAAAGTCAAAAATTCAACAAAAGCAATCAATGCTTCTAGATTAGATTTTAAGCACTCCATGGCCTATAAATAGCTCATCATACTCCACAAAAGAGAGAGACACGAAAATAGAAAGAAGGCATAGCATAGAAACCTCAAAATTCTCACAAAATATCAAACACTTTGTAATTTTCGTTTTGCTACTTGTAGCTTACTTCAATCAAAAATAGTCATTCAAATCATCCTTTGAGGTCACATAGATTAAGATTGATGCACTAAACAAGTCCCATAATGCTTTAAATACGTGTATCATCATCTTCATGTTCATAACTTCATAACTTCATAACTTCATAACTTTCGTTTTCCAAATTTTCACGTGTAATAACTTAATCTAATCTTTGATTTGAGTTCCTGACATCATTTAGAGTGGATCCAATGTAGCTCATGCAAGGAATCACTCCTCTAACACCTTCCACCATTGTTGGTTGTCCAAACTTGAACCACTTCGAGTTGCATCTCCAGGAATTTTTAGCAAAAACTAATGCCACTAATGAACTCAGAGGGTCTTAATTAGGCTATCTGGGTTGTTTGCAACCATTTATTTTCGTGTTTATACAGGTTTAATGAAGGAGGAAATCGGGAACCAAAACCGTTGCCAAAACCCTTGAAAAACCGTTGCCATAGCTGTGAAGAAGATGATGAACAGTGACCGAGACTTATTGACCTCCACGCGTGCGTCCCTGGTTGGCTGGTGAATCTTCAGCGCTCTCTCCCTTGTTCCTATTCGTCCACGCAGGCATGGTGGGACCAGCCCGACTTTTTAAAAGTCTCTATGATCCCACGTGACTGGTCTATGCAAGTGCACCATGTTCTCTTCAATCTGGGCCATAGATCTTCATTAAAAAAATGAATCCAACGCACCAGACAAGTAGTCCATACCATGGACTCACCAGCATAACACACCTGATTATTTTACTTTCTATTTTCTATTTTATTTTAATTTCTTTGCAAAATTAATTAAAAATAGTTTTAAAAATCCAAAAAATACACAAAAAATATTTTTAAGTTAATAAAATAATATTTTATTTTCTGATATAAAAATATTTTATTTTTCTTAATAATTTAAATATTTTGCATAATTAATTAGTTTATATTTATATATTTGCTTTTTAATTATTTCAACCAATCAAAATATCATAAAAAATTTTTTTCTTTATATTAAATATAGTTTATATATTATAGGCTAATTTTGTACATATTTAGAATATTTTTCTCTTTAAGTTTTAATTATTTGTGTAATTATTTGTATAATTATGTGTTAATTAACTTAATAAATTTCAAATCAATTTCAAAAATTCCAAAAAAATTAGTTTTGTTTTAAAATTAATTGAAAAGCATTTTGAACATATTTTGAACTTAATTTTTTAGGTTTAAATTTTATTTCCATCTTTTCCTCATTTTAATTAAATTAATCATGCATTAATTATAATTAAAATCAATCATAAAAAATCCAAAAACATTTCTTTATTTTCTTGCAATTTAAATTCCTAGATCAAGTGTATAGGTTGTCAAATTCATGTAAATAGCGTAGTTTACATTTCCTGCACAATCGATGTAATAGCGTAGATTTACTTTCCGCATTTTACATTTCCGCATTTTAAATTCCAGCACATATAAACTGCGTGTATGTCAAAGATAAAAATTGAATCGTTAGATCACTAACTTCAAAGATAAAATATCTGAATCTAAACACAATCACACTTGCACCTCTTAAGGTAATCCCTTTTCTCATTCTTTTCAATCAAATTCTACTGTTTCGAGTACAAAATCGAACTTTTGTTTATATCCGGTGAAAGGATAGATTTTTAAAGGAAATAGGATAAAGACCTTATAACTCAGGGTAGACCTCCTAATTTTCTTGCTCAAATCAAAACAAACAAATCTCTCATATATCATTGTTTTTCAAAATAAAACTTTCAAAAAGACAATACTTTGTATACATCCAAACAAGGATCATTACGAAGTTAACGTTCTTTTTTTTTCAAAACATCTTTTGAAAGATAAAAACACTTTGTATACATCCGCACAAGGATCATTACAAAGTCAATTTAAAAAGGTATTTGAAACCACATACGAGCATTTCAAGGCAATAGAAAAGTAATTGAAAACAAGTGAGCTAAGCAAATTAAAGAGCCCATGGATAACCATGGATACAAAGGGTGCTAACACCTTCCCTTTGTATAACCTACCCCCTTACCCAGAATTTCTTAAAGGTCTTTTTTCTGTTTCTTTTATAAACCTTTCCTTAATTGGATAAAATAAAAGGTCGGTGGTGACTCTCTGATTTTCAAACACAAAAGCAGAAACAAAAAAGAGTCAGTTCGCGTATCTCTCCGCGAGAGGTATGGTAAAAAACCGAGGGCGACACCTTTCTAGGTAGTCTTTGCTAAGACTAGCGTCGTCATTTCCAAAAATCTTTTCAGATAGTCTTCTTTAAGACAAACATTCACATCCATTCCAAAAACCTTTTCAGGTAGTCTTACAGAAGACATTACTTCGTTCCACTCATTACATTAACCAAACATACGCATGAGCATAAGCATTACCCGCATACATAAACATTACCAAGCCGGCATAAGCATAGCCGTGGTGTAAGTGCAAATATGGTTTAAACAAGTTCAATAAGGAGATAAAATCTTGGGGATGATATCAGCATCAGCATCAACATACATACATACGCATTAGCACACGCATATCATCTAGTGCATTTACATACTACAAAAGCCCAGTTTCCAACCCTCGTGTTGTGATAGGTGTATTTTCCGACCCACGTGTCGTGAGTTTCCAACCCTCGTGTTGTGATAGGTGTGTATTCTGACCCTCGAGTCATGAGTGTCTAAACATATCGTTTCCTTGCCGACCCTCGAGTCGCGAGAATCATCTTCATACATTTACAGGATACCGTCAAGGATTTTACATGGATAAACTTACTAGCGCTATAGCAAGTGAATCTTTTTCATGCAGGTAAGTTTGCTAGAACTATAGAAAATTGCTCATCTTATGCAGGTACGTTTGTCAGAACCATGGCAGGTAATTCCTTCGATACCGGTAAGTTTGCTAGAACTATAGCAAATAATCTCTAATGGTGCAGGTAAGCTCGTCCAAACAAGGGCAAGTGACTCCTAATGATGCAGGTGAGCTTGTCAGAACTATGACAAGTAATCCCTAATGGTGTAGGTGAAATTTGTCCGAACCAGGGCAAATGATCCAAATGGTGTAGGTGAAATTTGTCCGAACCAGGGCAAATGACCCAAATGGTGTAGGAGAAATTTGTCCGAACCAGGGCGAATGATCCAAATGGTGTAGGTGAAATTTGTCCGAACAAGGGCAGATGATCCAAATGGTGCAGGCGAGCTTGTCAGAACTATGACAAGTAATCCTATTGGTGCAGGTGAGCTTGCTAGAAACTATAGCAAGTGATCCTATTGGGGTTCAAAAAAAAACTACGGAAACTTACTAGAACTATAGTAAGTGGGGTTCACAAACTACGAAAGCTTGCTAGCGCTATAACAAGTGATCCTTTTGGGTTTATCACGTTAGTCCCTCGGCAGTGATCTTCTTCAAAATTTCAAGCAAGGTTATATTTTTCTTTTCCAAAGTTACTAACTTTAACTAACAATCATGCATCATCCAACTAACATACTTCATTCATACATAATGCACATACATACACCACTCTCATTTATGTTGAGAGGCTTACTGCATCATACATCGCATGCATCATACCATTGCATAAAATTCAGGTTGCCTCTTTAGGCTATGCTACAATCAAAGCATCTGGTTCCTTCCAGAAAGTACATGCTTCACAAGGAGAAGGGTATTTACCTTGGATGGCATCTTTAAAGCCCATCTCCCACATAACTTCTTCCCAACAAATGCAAATTTCGGGGCATTCTCAGTGTCCAATCATCTTCTACCTTTAGATCACGATAGGCAGACGTGCCTATCTGACTCTTCAGGTTTAAGAAGATTGAACAGGGGCAGCTGTCATACCCCAAAATTTGCCTCCTCTATTCATCTTCAATGGCTCTAGGTTCAAAGGACCATTCAAGTCACTTTCT
The DNA here is from genome assembly GCF_029867415.1 of Vicia villosa. Taxonomy (NCBI): domain Eukaryota; kingdom Viridiplantae; phylum Streptophyta; class Magnoliopsida; order Fabales; family Fabaceae; genus Vicia; species Vicia villosa. The sequence continues at coordinate 1,508,502 of NC_081186.1, forward strand.
CCTAATCGAGGGTCTCAACGCTAGGGTTTGCACTTTATAAAAGGATTTTGAATTTCTAAGGCCTCAAATGGATCTCAAGACGTCTCATATGTCTCAATGTATCTCCATGACAATTATTAAGCTTTAATCCCAAGGATTTCCCACTCAATGGCTCAGATGACCAATAATCGACTGTTTTGACCTAAAAGTCAACTATAGTCAAAATACAGTCAAACTTCAAGATTTTTGGTCAACATCAAGTATGTGAGGTCATATCCATCATTTGATCAAAGGTTGATCATGATCCATTAATAAAAACTCAGAGATGAACAAATGCAAAGGTTCAAATTAGGGTTTTTCATAGGAAAAGTCAACTCAACTTTGACTGGCCATAACTTCTACATGGAGTATCAAAAATTCCTCACTCAAAGCCTATTCTGAAGGAAATTTGATTCTCTACAACTTTGTCTCTCACAAGCCAAGGCCAGAAAGGCTTCATTTGAGAGATATAGTCAAATACATTATAGGTCCTCCACAAAGGTCCACAAAAACACCTTTTGGGTCGAAGCTCATAATTTGAGCGTGGAAGCTTCAATTGAGATGAAACCAAAAAGATCATTTAGAGGACTCTTAAGGCTTTCTAAAAAGTCCTAGAATGCATTCATATGATTAAAATTGAAGGAGATACAAGGCTTAGAAGTTGGTCGATTTTGGAGAAATACACAAGAGCCAAGTTGAGCAAGATCACTTATTTTAACTAATGGGCCTAGAATTTGGAATTCAAACATGACCATGGCCCATAAAAGGACTTGTGAACCCTCTATTTTATTTTATTATATTTATCTTTATTTAATTGAATTTTTTTTATTCATTTAAAGATTGATAAATCATATAAATATGAAATAAATAGTTTCAAATCAAATATTCATGTTCCAAGTATCCAATAAATCCAAATTAAATCCAATGGTCTCAATTAAATGGAAAAAATGCATAGAATAACATAATGTCTAAAATAGAAAGGTTTTATGCAAAATCTTTTTCCAATTTTTATGTGAATAATTGATTGAATAGTTTCCAAAGAAGAAACCCTAATAGGAGCCCATATACATATTAAAATATTCAGAAGGGGGAGGGGGACGAAAAAAGAGAAGAAAATAGGGTTTGCAAAGTTTCCAAAAGAGAAGGAATTTAGGGCAAAAGAAAAAATCCGTGGAACCTATATTTAACCATTGCTAAGCACTCAGTTCTTTTGCTTGAACGTTCAGGAATTGATTCCACCCTTTACTCGAGCTTGCAAGTGACTGAAGCCTGTTCATTCATCTTCTCCGGTTGGTGGAATCACGAGGCAATCGGAGAAGACGGTGGAGCTACTGTTCCGGCGCCGGGAAATTCCTTTGACCGGTGGCTTTCAGCGTGGCAGCCTGGCATTCGCTGGTTTGGATCGTGGGATGCGCGCTGCATGGTGATTGGTGGGTCAACGAGGAGTCTCTCTCTCTCTCTCTCCATATCATTGGTGGGTACAGAGACAAGTGGGGCCAGGTTTGACTCTTGGTTCAAATTCCCAGCACTCAACTATTTACATCTATATAGTTTTTTGGAGTATATTGATTACAAAAGGAGAAACCAGCGTGAGTGGTTGGGGGAGAAGGCTTATCACCAGCGGGTCCTGGGTTTGATACCCAGTGTCCCCTTTCATTTTTCATCAATTTTCTGGTGAAATCACACGCCAGATGTAACACCCCAATTCTACCCAAAGCATTTAGGCAAGAAAATATCAGAGTATTAAAATTTTATACAACACAATTAGGATGTTACACTAAGTAACCAAACAAACACCTAGAAAACAAACGGACATCAGCGATGCCAAAAGCATACAACACCTGCCAATAAAACGATACATAACACACGGAAGATATGAACATGTATATATACGTATAGCTCTCACTATCAAAGAGGAGTTTTCCAAAATAAAGTGTTTACAATACACATCAGCACGTCATCACATATACATATTCAAAAGAGTCATATACAAATAATTAACAACAGACTCTCGACTCCCCGATGTTACGTATCAGAGCAACCGACAAGACCAACTGGAGAACTACCTCTTCCAAAAACTCCCAAAGCGGCTAATCTGCAGAATGCCACTCAAGCATCAAATCAGCAGAAGGGTGAGAATATAATTCATAATGAAAAGCATGACAAATATAGTAATGCCAACAAGTATCATCAAGAATCATACAACAAGGTAATCCACTCATTTAACCACAATCGATATATAAGTAATACTACACATGAATGATAACATAAATTATAAAGACGGACAATGATGAATGAGACTCGACTATGCATATGCATGTGGTACCAAATCCGGAGTAAACTCCTCCTTGTCATTATGACAAATACACCTTGCCGAGCATTATGCTGGGACTTTATTCCACTCAGGAAGCCCGCAGGCTGTCGTCACCAAGCATGTAGCTCCCACTGATGACCTCTTGCCACTCAGGCTAATATACCGTTACCGAGCATTAAGCTCCTACTAGTAACCAATGCCCGCAGGCCACCTGTTAATAGCATTCCGCCATTAACGTAATGAAATGTCATGCTGTGCATACAAACGAATCGATTACATGACAACAACATCATCAACAATATAACACGGTCACATACTCACGTTACACCGTTTATATTCTATCTAAAAGGATACATCACCAATTAATAACATCGTTATCAATTTAATCACACCATAATTACCACACGGGCATTAATAAGCACATAACACACATTCACCGTCAAAACATACTAGCCACATCGGCATAAATGATCGCATAATTGCATCACATCAAATTAATATTGGCCATTCGCCCACAACTCCATCAATACATCATCAACAAGTTGTAATAACAACAATTCAACAATGATAAGAATCATACATCCAAGATAAATTAGATTCACCCCCTTACCTTGGTTTGATTCTTCATCTTCTCCAAAATCCCCTTCTTCACTTTCTCTCCATCTTTGCTCTTCTTCTTTCTCTCTTCCCTTTCTTTCTCTTCTTTTTCTTTCTACCCTTTTTCCTTTCTCACAAATATCTCTTTCTTTATAAAGAAAATATCTACCCCGCGGAAATGAACAAAATGCCCCTACGCTCAAATATCGTTCAAACGCCCCCAAAACGCGAAATATTACCTTAATAATATTTCTAGTACCAAAAATATGAAAACCTTTAATTAAATATTAGTCCGCCATCCCGAACTAATACCGACTGAAACGACTCCAAAAACGGTAAAATTCCAATAAACGTCACAAACGTCCAAATCAAGCATATACTTATTTTTCCGGGCGTTACAACTCTCCCCCACTTAGAACATTTCCGTCCTCGGAAATATCCCAAACGCAAATAAACCTGGATACGCTCTCGCATCCGACTAACCAACTATCAAGCCACGGAAGCAACGACACAATCAGCACCAACAAAGAATCACTCTAGCTAAAAGCCAAACAACCAAAACACAACAACGACAACGAGATGCAATGCCCATACAATGCACTCATCGACTAACACCAAAACACAAGAAATAATCAAGACACAGACAACAACCCGGTCGCACAACATCCAAATAACCATGCCAAGACATAGCAGTCAATCATGTAACCAAAACATCTGGTGGTCTTATAATTCCTACCACATCCACTGTCTACAATTTGAACTCTAACAATTCATACACATACGAACCGCGTCTTTTCACGCTTCCGATGCACACTCTGATTTCCCACAACAAACAGATTTACCAATTACATATCCAACTTCCAGCCTTTTCTAGTATTCACCAGAAACTCATTGTTCTCTCTTAACATACTCAACCTCTTAATATGCTGTGTCAGCTCGCACACCAGACAAAAGTCTTTGTATTATCCAATCAAAGGCAAAAAGCTAATCCAAACACATCCTTGTTTCACAACACAAGCCCTCATAGATCCTTAAGTGACCAAACCGTCCTCTCAGTCTAACCATCCGTTTGAGGATAATACGCCAAACTCAAACGCAACTTCGTACCCAAAGTACTTTGCGAACCTTCTCAAAATTTCGGAAATAAACCTCGGATCTCAATCTGAACAATACCTTTCGAAGCACCATGCAAACAAACAAACCAACAAACACTTTTATCAACATACCACTCGCCAGTACTTCCATCGGTTAATCCATTCTTATCGAAATAACGTGAGCAGATTTCGTCAATATATCCACAATGACCCAAATCGCCTCACAATTACTCGACGTCCTCGGCAAACCAGAAACAAAATCCATAGAAATGCTATTCCACTTCTACTCAGGAATGGATAACAGTTACATGAAACCAGACGACTCCTGACAAGTCAAACACAATTAAACAAATCCCTTCATATCCTTCTTCATTACCTTGCCACTAAAAATGACATTCTCAAATCTTGATACATCTTAGTAGCATCAGGATGAATACTCAAATCACTATGACACGCTTCATCCAAAGTCCTCTTTTCAAATCCGATTTCTGACCTTTTCTAATCTCATCAAGAATACCATAAGTAAGCTTTCACATAAAAAGCTCAACACTTGAAGAAGTCGCTTTACGAACCAAACTCAAATCCCACAACTGTTTCAATAATCACAATACTCGAATCATTGACATAGACGTATGCAATGGTTTCTCATATTCAACTCGTTCTGATCAAACGAATACTTCAAACTCTTGTAGTCACTTACACACACAAATCTCGATCCGAATAATTAGTGCCTTCAAATTTCCCGAACAGAAATAACAACTGCCAACTTTAAATCTTGTGACAGATAAATCCTTTCAAAAATCTTAACTCGCATAAAAGCATAAACCTCCACTTACCCCTTGAACATTCACTTCACTCAACCAAAAACTCACACAAGGAAACTTAGCAAACAACTTCTTCTTCCCAACACGGGCAAAACAATTCTCAAGTACTTAGCATGATCATTTTCACACTGATGATACCTATACCTCAAATCAAACTTGCAAAACAAACAAGCTCAAACCAATTTGATCCATCAAAATATCAATCCTCGAAAGTGGATACTTTTCCTTAATTGTCACTTTTCTCAATTGTCTAAAATCGACACAAAGCCTCATAGAACCTTCCTTCTTAACCAACAAAACACGTGCACCCTACGGCGACACACTCGAACGAACAAACCTCTCCTCAAGAAAATCCTTAAGTCGACTCCTCAACTCTTTCAACTCAAAAGTTGGCATCCGATACGGAACCCTCGACACAACAATAGTTCTAGGAACTAAATCCGTCAAAACAGAACTCCAAGACAGAATTCCTCTTTTCGATGATGAATCAATTAAACCTTCAAGAAACACCTATACAAATGCGCAACCATCCGCAATTCCCACAATTGCTATTCCTCAAGAACATCCAAAGTCGTCGACAACATAAACAACATCGTACCACCTTGCACCGACTCATTCACTTCCAATATTATCAAACTAGCCAGATAAGCCTATCACGTCCAATACGATCCCGTCCACTATCAACAAGAGATTAAGGGTGATCAAGTCCTCAATTTGTCAATAGGTAGCCGACAATCATAATAGAGTATAAACTATCAGTACCAACATTAATAATATTCTTTTCCAACTTTTGCTCATAGCACAGAAGCACTATGATTCCATAATTCACAAACCTCTCAAGATCATCTGAACCAGCCAACCCGACGTCTTGTAGCTACGTACCAAAACACTTCTAACAAATCCTAAGAATAAAATTCCTGAGATCCTACTCAACTCTTCATACTCCTAATTCTCACTCGAGTTCCAAAACGTTTCCAACAATGTCAATAACTCCTACAACAAAGTCTACCACAATACTTTCCTTAATCATTGATCCAACAACGACACTTCACACAAGGCTACTCAAACAACAACTTCACGGTCCATCAGTAGCGTTAGAGCATCACAACTTTCTAAATTCCATTCTTTAGAAATAACCAAAATATACTCCGAGACACTCCAACTTGATTAACAATCAAAGTCTTAAGTCCAAGTCACCTTCACTTCAGAAAACAACAAATTCCAACAACACTAGTACTGCTGCCCTCAGTAGCATACTAACATCTTGCAACTGAAACATATCCGAGAAGCATATCTTCTCCCCCACTTAGCTTCAAACCATTCCTGCATACAACTGACTAGAGGCACAACAAGTACTGACAGTGCTCTACACACTTATCACATACTGAGGAATTAAACAACATTAGACAACACTGGCCGGACAGACCGACCTGATCTGATACCACTTATGTAACACCCCAATTCTACCCAAAGCATTTAGGCAAGAAAATATCAGAGTATTAAAATTTCATACAACACAATTAGGATGTTACACTAAGTAACCAAACAAACACCTAGAAAACAAACGGACATCAGTGATGCCAAAAGCATACAACACCTGCCAATAAAACGATACATAACACACGGAAGATATGAACATTTATATATACGTATAGCTCTCACTATCAAAGAGGAGTTTTCCAAAATAAAGTGTTTACAATACAAATCAACACGTCATCACATATACATATTCAAAAGAGTCATATACAAATAATTAACAACAGACTCTCGACTCCCCGATGTTACGTATCAGAGCAACCGACAAGACCAACTGGAGAACTACCTCTTCCAAAAACTCCCAAAGCGGCTAATCTGCAGGATGCCACTCAAGCATCAAATCAGCAGAAGGGTGAGAATATAATTCATAATGAAAAGCATGACGAATATAGTAATGCCAACAAGTATCATCAAGAATCATACAACAAGGTAATCCACTCATTTAACCACAATCGATATATAAGTAATACTACACATGAATGATAACATAAATTATAAGGACGGACAATGATGAATGAGACTCGACTATGCATATGCATGTGGTACCAAATCCGGAGTAAACTCCTCCTTGTCATTATGACAAATATACCTTGCCGAGCATTATGCTGGGACTTTATTCCACTCAGGAAGCCCGCAGGCTGTCGTCACCGAGCATGTAGCTCCCACTGATGACCTCTTGCCACTCAGGCTAATATACCGTTACCGAGCATTAAGCTCCTACTGGTAACCAATGCCCGCAAGCCACCTGTTAATAGCATTCCGCCATTAACGTAATGAAATATCATGCTGTGCATACAAACGACTCGATTACATGACAACAACATCATCAATAATATAACACGGTCACATACTCACGTTACACCGTTTATATTCTATCTAAAAGGATACATCACCAATTAATAACATCGTTATCAATTACATCACACCATAATTACCACACGGGCATTAATAAGCACACAACACACATTCACCGTCAAAACATACTAGCCACATCGGCATAAATGATCGCATAATTGCATCACATCAAATTAATATTGGCCATTGGCCCATAACTCCATCAATACATCATCAACAAGTTATAATAACAACAATTCAACAATGATAATACATCATTCTCATAATAACAATTACTTGCCATAAGGCCACACATCATGTTAATAACAAACAACCAAACATCGTCACATATCAAGAATGAACATTCATTAATACATAACACATCATCATGATTTATCATGCACTAGTTCACAAAACCATTTATGAAAATCAACCAACCACTACTACATCCTACATCATCATATAGAGCATGGAAATAGCTTCCAAACGTTTCAAAAGACACATAAAACAAACACCCGAGTTAAAAGATACGACCTTTCAAAGTTTGGAAAACATAAACATACTTCATAAGTTAACCCTACATAGTTCTATCACTAAATCCTAATAAAAATAATAGGATACTACATCCTATGAATCCTTTAATTAGATAATATTATAGTTCATTGCGTTACCCTTCACGCGAAATTTGGAAGGAGAATGCGCCCGTGGTGGGATGAATTTTGTTTCAGTTCTTCCTACGATATCACACAAACTTTCTTATTTGTCCTACGAGTAGGAAAGGGAAAAAAAAGATCTCAACTAAACCCTAAGAGTTTGCTAAGTGTGGGGATTTCACCTAGACTAGAAATTCTGGAGTCCGGGGGGTCGGTTATACATAGGGAAGTGTTTAAACACCCTACATATCTGTAGTACTCTACAGGAACCTTCTCTGTGTCATTGTGATTGTGTTTGCTGCTAATGATTGGGAAAGTTTCTCCTTTGTGTTAGGAGAGAGAATTGAATTGATTAAAGAAAGAAAGACAGATAGACAGACTGACTATTTTTGGTATTTTATTAGCTCGCTGAGATTCCTTGTGAACCTCATGCCTACATATCCGTAGTGGAAGTCAGAGCTTAATGTAGTTCGGGGAACTAACTAGGGAAATTACATGTTTTTGGTGCCTTGCTTGAAGCTCAAGGTTGAAGCTTGGAATTAAATCTCTGTTTACAGTAAAGAGACATGAAATCATCTTTACAGAGAGGTCGAACCTGCTGCTGAGGTTGCTGCGACCTTTGTTGAATTTGTTGTTGCGAAACCTGAGGTTGATAAGCTGGCGTTGAGTTAACAACCGGAGTTATTGTTGCAACTTGAGGTTGGAATTTCTTCTTGATTTTGTGCAAGACATTGCTGACATCTTGATCCTTTTTCTTCTGGAAAGAACTTCCATACTTCCTTGGACCAACAGAAGATTCTGGTTCTTTGTTCAAGCGTCCTTCTCGAACTGCTTCTTCTAAACGCACACCCATGTTTACCATCTCGGTAAAGTCACTTGGTGCACTTGCAACCATTCGTCCGTAGTAAAATGGACTTAAAGTTTTGAGATAGATTTTTGTCATTTCTTTCTCTTCAAGTGGTGGACAAATTTGAGCAGCAACTTCACGCCATCTCTGAGCGTATTCCTTGAAGCTTTCTCTATCCTTTTGAGTCATGGCCCGGAGTTGATCTCTGTCGGGAGCCATATCCAGATTGTACTTATACTGTTTGACGAAGGCCTCTCCGAGGTCTCGAAAAGTACGAATCTCTGAACTGTCCAAGTTCATGTACCATTTGAGTGCAGCACCAGTCAGGCTGTCTTGAAAATAATGAATGAGCAATTGTTGATTATCAGTCTGAGTTGACATTCTTCGAGCGTACATCACAAGATGACTTTGTGGGCATGAATTCCCTTTATACTTCTCGAATTCTGGTACTTTGAATTTGTGAGGAATCTTAACATTTGGAACCAGACAGAGGTCTGCAGCCTTCTTTCCAAATAGATCTTGTCCTCGGAGAGTCTTGAGTTCCTTATGCATTTGCAGAAACTGTTCCTGGAACTCGTCCAATCTTTCATACACGCCAGCATCCTCACTTGGGGCGTGATGATATACTTGTCCGCCTTGCGGGGGAAAAGTATGCATAATGGGCTGTGGAGAAGCCATGACAGCAGATCTTGGAATCTCAGCATTCTGTTGTGTGAAACCCATTGCCGTTGCTCTTGGAACTTCAATTTCCAGAGGTTTGTAACCCTCCAGTGGACGCATATCCATGGTGACTTTTGGAGCTTCAGAAGCTGGAGGTATGTACCCTTCTGGAGTAAAGTTATACGGCATGCCCCAAGGTCGATCAGGCGGCTTGGTATACTGAGGAATAGGAGTAGAAACAATCTCGGAAACCACAGTCCTTTGTGGTTCTTCTGGCGTTGGTCGATTCTGCGCAACTACCAGGGCTTCTACCATACTATTGAGCCTTTCAACAGTACCTTTGAGAGTATTAATCTCTTCTCTGAGTTCTTCATTCTCTTGCTCAAAGTCTTCCATTCTTTTCTTGCGACTTGAACGAGTGTTGTATGGATGAGACAGCTTGAAAGTCTTGGTTCACCTCCTTCTCCTCCTCTCTTTCTGGAGAAAGGAAAGTAACTCTTAGATCCGCGACAATTCTCGTGTCAGTGCGTACGACTAAAGCGATGTATGATATGCAATTAAGTTATTATTTTTCAAGGAAACACCATAATTACGTTATGAAACATCAAACTTTTATTAATTAAGCGAAAACGCCGCTTTTACACACTTTGAAAAGGGAAATACAGAGAAACTGAGAGAAAGGACTCTAAAACTTTGACGAAGAGCCGACTTCATGTTCTAACATTTTCTTCTGTTTCTTGAGCTGAGCGTTCTCTAACGTGAGCTGATCGATGATCCAGGAAGCAGGAGGGATATGATGAGAAAGTGACGTTTGTGTCACTTGTCGATCGAGTACTTCAAGTAACTCATCCTTTCTTCTTAGGATGTTTTGAATCTCAACATTTTCCATGTTGATAATTCGATACTTGTTCCTCCAAGCATTCCTTTCTTGGCATACCTTGTTTAATGCCGCTTGCAGTTTTTCAACATCGGTGGAGAAAAGGTAAATTGGTTCCCTTAGGGGAATAGGTTCTTGATGTTGATATGGCATCCTGAGCTTGAATGCTCTGACGCGTACCCATTGAAGGTAAGGATCCAGGGAGATGCAAAGATGTTTTCCTAACAATCTTCTCCCTTTGCTGTGAACAAGACGCCAGGCTTGGACAATTTCCTTCTTCAGCATGTTGCCATGATCGTCAATGTTCTTGAAGAACAGACCCTCCAATTGGATGTTACTTGGTATATTTTTCATGGGATAGCCGTATTGACGACGGGCTAAAGCTGGATTGTAACTGATTCCTCCCTTAGTTCCAATAAGGGGTACGTTGGGGAAACTTCCGCAACTGAAAATGATCTTAGTTTCGTCGTTGTCAGGACTACACCATTCAATGTCCGTATGAGTGAGAGATATGATTTTCTGTGACCAGTAAAGGCCATCCCTCATATTCCAGAAAGTGCTAGACTTTGGTAGGTGTGAAACGAACCATTCGTATAACAACGGTACGCAACATGTGATTAATCCTCCTCGCTGCAGGTTTCTTGAATGCACAGAGTGATAAGCATCCGCAAGCAAGGTTGGAACTGGATTTCCAATTAAGAAGATCTTAATTGCGTTGATGTCGACGAAATCGTTAATGTTAGGGAACAAAAACAATCCGTAGATAAGCAAAGCCAAGACTTCCTCAAATGCGCTCAAATCTTGGATGCTGACGAAGTACCGAGCTTGATCAAACAGGAATTTGGAAGGCAATCCTTGAATTCCTCCTCTACTCACCATATGAGTTCTGATGTCGACTACGTTCAAAGGAGTAGTTGCAGCGATGATAATGTCGTCAGGATTCTTTTCCAAACCGGAGTACGGATCTTGCGCGTACACGGGTATTTCAATCAGACGAGAGTACTCCTCCAACGTAGGCATGAGCTGATAATCTGGAAAGGTGAAACAGTGATACGTTGGATCGTAAAACTGTACCAAGGTGGGAAGGATCCCAACCACCATGTTGGTATTGAGCAAAGGCAGAAGTTTTCCATACTTCTCCTCGAAAGCCTGGGGGTTGACCACCAGTTTTCCGAGCTTTCCCAGTTCCTCGACCTGGGGAATCTTGAAGGTGTATTTCCTAGCTCTCTTTCTTCCGCAATCCATAATATAGATCCTTAAGTCCTTTCTCCGTTTCTCTCTTTCTATGAAGTTCAAAACGTTCGTTATTTAGTTTCCTTGAAAAACGACTCGAAAAAGACTCTTTTTGTTTTTAGTTGTTTATTAATGAATGATGCATGAATGCATGAATGCACACACAAGAGTTTTAAACAAACATGGCGTTGAAGGGTATAGTGGTCATGAAGTCCAAACGCAATCCCCGCCCCAATGGTAAACTAAGGTTAAGGATTTTTGTACCTGTAGAACGGGTTCTAGGGGTCTCAGAGTTTTTGGTCAACCTTAAAGATACGTTGATTGGTATCTATAAGAGAGTTTTCTCTGAGTGTAGTATCTGCGTGACAATTACTTCCGTAATCACCGCTCTACGTCCTAAAAAAAAGGCTTTAAGTGGGGTTAATGTGTTTCTAGGTCCTCCTGGTACAAATCAGTCTCGGAATGCAGTGGCGCAGTTAATCACAACCAGCCAGGCAAATCCCAAGAGTAGACTTGGAAACCAAGATTAGAGGGCCTTCACCGGGAAGACATCCTCCATCCTATCTTATGTTGCACTCAAATCCGGGTATAGGATTTCTCACCACAAGGGGGAATCAAGCCCTTTCCCGATACAGAATAAACAAAATAAACAAATATAAATGCAGCAAACACATGAAATGACACAGAGGTTAGGCAGGACCTCTCTTGTTTGAGGGGGAATTTGGCATCCCTAATTCCTCATTGGGGCTGGACCAGCAACAGGTCAACCATTGGTTTGGATGAAAAACCAAGGTTTTTAACACTTATATCCCCAGCAGAGTCGCCATTTTTCTGTGGTGTCGTTTTTTTACCTCCCCGTTTCACTTGGGAGGACGACACGCTATACCCTTCACGCGAAATTTGGAAGGAGAATGCGCCCGTGGTGGGATGAATTTTGTTTCAGTTCTTCCTACGATATCACACGAACTTTCTTATTTGTCCTACGAGTAGGAAAGGGAAAAAAAAGATCTCAACTAAACCCTAAGAGTTTGCTAAGTGTGGGGATTTCACCTAGACTAGAAATTCTGGAGTCCGGGGGGTCGGTTATACATAGGGAAGTGTTTAAACACCCTACATATCTGTAGTACTCTACAGGAACCTTCTCTGTGTCATTGTGATTGTGTTTGCTGCTAATGATTGGGAAAGTTTCTCCTTTGTGTTAGGAGAGAGAATTGAATTGATTAAAGAAAGACAGACAGATAGACAGACTAACTATTTTTGGTATTTTATTAGCTCGCTGAGATTCCTTGTGAACCTCATGCCTACATATCCCTAGTGGAAGTCAGAGCTTAATGTAGTTCGGGGAACTAACTAGGGAAATTACTTGTTTTTGGTGCCTTGCTTGAAGCTCAAGGTTGAAGCTTGGAATTAAATCTCTGTTTACAGTAAAGAGACATGAAATCATCTTTACAGAGAGGTATTTGTACTATTCTACCACAAACATTTAAAAGTGACAGAAAAGCTAAAAAAATGATGTTTCATTAAGAGGGGAGTCTACTTGGTTGATCAAGTATGACAGCCATCGTGCCTCTAAAATGAAAGAAAGATGCTCATCCAAATTAGGGAAAGTGTACAAGTCTGGGGATGTGCCAGAGCATGTCTTTCAGAGTCCTAAATGGGAGACTTTGAATGAAATTGAAATTGAAATGTTTGTTTGTTTGAATGTGGTAGAGTAGTAAAAATATCTCTCTATAGAGATAAGCTATGTCTATTTACTATATGAAAGATTTGACTTTAGCTGGCTTGAATGAGGCCCAAGCTTGAGGCTTTTTGATTGATTTTATTGACTTATTGAAATGATAACTCTACTGGGGAGTATTTAAACTAAGGATTTTTTGGTGTTCTGTACGAAGCCCAGAATTGAGGCTGACTCTACTTAGGGAGACTCTATTTGGGGAGATTATCTCCTAAGAGAATGAATCTTTGATTTTTTGAAAGACTGATTTTGGAGGCTAACCCTTTCCAGGGGTTTTGACTCAGCTGGAGAAATTGTCTGTTAAAAGACTGACTTTATCATGTTTTTTTGGAGGCTGACCCTTTCCAGGGGTCGTGACTCTTTTTGATTAATTGACTTTGGAGGCTAACCCTTTCCAGGGGTTGTGACTCTTTTTGATTAATTGACTTTGGAGGTGTAACTCGGTGAACTGACTTTTGTTTTTTTTAAGCAACCAATGTTGCGGTGAGCATGAGTCGCCACCGACTTTTATTTTGTCCAATTTTAGGAAAGGTAAAAAGTACAGAAAAAGACCTTTTTTAGAAGAAACGGGCTCGGGGGGTAAGTTATGGAAAGGGAAGGTGTAAGCACCCTTTTCATCCACAGTTCTCTGTGGGCTCTTAGTTTGCTTAGCTCATGTTTGTTTATTGTTTGTTTGAAAAAGAGATTTTTGAAGAGAAAAGGACTTTAGCTTAAAAGCGTAGCCTTTGTTTTTGAAAGAGGTGTGAAAAACAATTTCTTTGTTTTGAGCAAGCAAACTAGGAGCATTACCCTATACTTTGTCTTTTCTATGCTTTTTTTAAATTTCCTAGGACTAACCGTACCATTTATGGGTAGGTAGTTCCTTTTTATTGGATGTGCGGGACAATCGAAGGGTCATCGGAGGTCGTTGAAGGCAACAAGTAGAGGTACCTTTAGCAAATTCAAAGGGACAATCATCGTTTCGTAGGCAACCATTCGAGGGACTAGATCATATATTCGTAGGCAACATCGAGGGTCATTGAGGGACTATGATCTTTGTGATGATTTTTAACCGACGGGAGTTTTGCTAATGGGTACCTCTATATTCGAGGGACACGACCTTATGTTCGAAGGCAACCAAGAGGGGCGTACCCTAAGGGTGAGTGTGTGTAGTATTCATGTGTGTTGTTTCAGAATATTTTATCTTTTAGTTAGTGATCTAAATCGAGATTAATTTCTTTTCACACCCTAATTTATTATCACACGCAGATAAATATTGCAGGAAAATAAAGGGCAGAAAAGTAAAGGGTCCTAGCTATTACATGGCTTCGGGCGAGGGGATTACAATAAAAACCTGGCGGGAAAATAAAGCACAGAAATAAAAATTATAGGAGGTCAAGTATAAGTTTGCATGTATCCACAAGAATAATCCAATAGCTCGATTGTACCTCGCAATACACAAAAATGTTAGGAACGACATGAGAAAATAGCGAAGTTATAAACAATTATCGTTAACAAATTAACTAACAAAAGAAAATCCAAATAAATACTAAATTAAATTCTAAAGAGCAAATAAGCATAAAATATATATTTTCTTTTAATGTTTTTTAAAAAACTAATCAAAACATATTTTTTGTTATTTTTATGAAATATGGTTCAATTAGAATGAAATTAAAATAAAATCAAATAAGAAAACGTAAGAGAAATGGAGGGTGTAAGTGAATCATGTATTGGTGTGAGGCAGTAACTTCGGTAGGCCTTCATCCAAGGCAGGCCCAAGAATAAATTGAGACAGCCACTATGGGGTGTTGGAGAATAAAAGGGGTGTGTAGAATGGTAAAAATCGTTGGGCTTAAAGGTGCTTAGCCCAAATAGCATTGCAACAAAAAACCTAGAAAAATCGTCCGCCCCTTTATCATCTTCAAGCTTGGTACGACCCTTCTCTTCCTATTTCTCAGTTTCCAAACAAAAGCTACTCCCTTTGTTCCTCACCGACTCTCACGTCAATTCTCTATATCTCAGATCAACCTCTCATCTTACCAATTATCTTCTCTTACTCGCTCAATAGAATCTTTTCATCTATTCCCAATCAAACCAAACAACAACAACAAAAAACCTTTTGGATCTCACTCTCTCTGAAATTTAAAACCTCACTTGAGCTCTCACCGATCCAATCGTATTCCTCTCTCAAACTCAGTGAAACCTTTTCAATTTTCAATTCAACATTCACATAGGTGCAAGATCTTAAGCCTAAATTTGAAACAAGAATTACACAGATATTTAAAGAAAAGAGTGTACCGGTTCGAGGCTTTGAGAGATGATTTCAGCTCCTTCTACTCCGTCTGCTCCGCGATGGACAACACTTCGGGGATTGAAGCTGACGATGAATCCGCTTCTGCTGCTTTGCTTGTAGTCGGTGAAGATGAGTCGTTGTTATGGTGTTTCGAATTGCTACGATGATGATGTTGTGTGAAGAATGCAGTGCGTTCATCGATTCAAAGTTGTTGTGTTGAATTGTTGCTTGAGATGCGGTTTGATCCGGTGATGTGCTTGAAGAATCGAAGAAGCCGTCGGCCCTGCTGTGAACTTCGAATCGCGTTGGTGATTGAAATTGTGGCTTTGCGGTTGTGATCTCGAGAGCATGTATGTCTTCACGGTGGTGCGGCTGTGATGCTGCTGTAAAAAAGAAAAACAACAGAAAAATCATTGTGTTTGAATGATACACAGGCTGGAACAAAAGTGATGATGAGTTTATGATGAAGCTATGAGTGTAGTGGAATTATGTTATAGTTTTGAAATTGTTTCTTAATGGATTATGGATGATTTGTCATGAAGAAAGACTGTCACATGTAAAAGAGAATTATGTTTTAATGGTTTGGTTAAAAATTGTTTGTATTTAATGTTAGTGTAGAAGTTTTACCCAAAAAAGTTGTGAGGGAAAGTTGTAAGAAAGAAATTGTTAGAAATAGTATGACATACATCAAAGCGTGAATCACGAACATATATACAATAGTAAAAAAAATTCGTTAGAAAAATATCATTAAAGAATATAAAAACATCGAATGTTCATCATTTGGCTAAAAAAATATAATTGGAAATAAATTGGTGTTTAGCCGAAAAAAAAGTGTTAAAATGGGTTAGGAAATTAGTGTAAAAAAAATCATTTTGACAAATGAGGCCTCAGGTGTCATCATTGGCCAAAAGTTTGAGAAAAAAGTTTTAAAAACGGGGAGGCCTCATAGATCAATCATCGGCCAAAACAAGGTTAAAAAACCGTAGAAAGTTTTTGTGAAAAATAAACTTAAAAAAGTGTGAATGAAATTTGATAGAATTGTTAGATAATTGTTGATGAAAAATGTGAAGGTGGAGTGCTCTATTTATAGAGTGCAATTAGGTCAAGAGCAATCCTAAAAAGGAAATGAACCAACCCAAAAGGCCCATGGACCTTCTTGATCCCCAAGATTAAGAACCTGGACGTACTTGTGTCCAGGTGCGTCCAGGTGCAAAAAAAGATTAAAAAAAAAAAAAATAGTTTAAAAACATAAAAATGCACCAAGCGGGAATTGAACCCGTGACCTTTTATTTGTAAGTCTTACTTCCAAACCAACTTAGCTATGTTATTTATTTGAAATAAAAAGCCAATTGAAAGTGTATGAAGCATCGGTCATCATTTTCTATTTATTAAAATATAAGCAATTTAAGAATAGACTACTATATTTTAAAATAAACTTTAAATCGAATATTTATGAAATTCATGATGTCAATGTAAATGAATCCAAGATTTTATAAAAAAAATCCAATTTTGAAAATAATTTCGAAAACTTTTGTCACTAAAAAGTGTGGGCAAATTTTGGGGTACAACAGGAGGCTAACCCTTTCCAGGGGTTTTGACTCTTTTGGTGAATGGCAGAAAGATTATCTAGTGGAGACTTCTTGTTTAAAGCCCAAGATGAAGGCTGACTCATGCTGAGGATAAGCAAATATGGATCCTAGACTCTGCTAAGGAAGATTGATGAAGATAAGGGTGACAGAGACTGTCCATGTCTCTCATTCCAAAAGGTGTACTCAATGCAAAATTGAGACAAACTTGGCTTGTTAAAAGTCTGGTTTAAATTGGAAGAAAACTCACCAGGGTAGGCTAAAAGGTGACTAAAGACCTGTTCCTATGTTTATAAGAAACCTGATGGGTCCTTGTATACAAGCTCAAGAGGAAGCTGGAAATGCTTTTAAGAAGCCTGTGGGTCCTTGTACAAAGCCCAAGAGGAGGCTAATCGAGGGTCCTTGTTATAGCACAAGAGAAAGCTATGTAGTTTTGAACTTATTTTGGCTCTAAGCAAATGGGTAAGAGGTTTCACCGGGAATAATTCCTCTTTGGGTGGATGTGTCCTATATTTTTGGATTCTAAGGTTTTTGCCAAGATGTTTCACCGGGAATAATTCATCTTGGGGGTTTGAACTACAGATCTCTAATTAGGAAAGAGCCTTCACCGGGAAGACATTCTCAATCCTAGGTCATATTCCTATAATATATATATATATATATAGTTTAACTGTTCTAAGGTTTATACTCAAACGTAGTTCTAAACTACTATATATGCACAATTTATATTTGACAGTAATTTAAATAAAGACTGTAGATTGAAAGCTTGTAAAGCCTAACCTGGATGGAGTGGAGGCCTTTGAAGAAGTATGTACAAAGCTTTACCAGCAATTGATGGATAATAGTTGAATATATATATATATATGATAAACAGTTAATGGTTTTTGAAAACAGAAGAAGTGAAGATGGACAAAGGTCACATAGGTATCTGAAGAGTTTCACCGGGAATAATGCCCTTCAAATACCAGAAGAATGTTTTGAAAACAGAAAGAAGATTTTGAAAATACAGTTTTGAAAACAAGCTAAGAAGAGAAGGTGTTTGGGACTTACACTCTATTAGAGGCCCAGTACTTTATAGTACTGGTGTAAAATTAGTTTTGAAAATGATTTGAAATAATATAAGGTTTTGTTGTTTGAAAACCTTAATTATTCGATTTATTCGGAGATTGAAAACAGTTTTGAAAATTGACAGAAAGTCAACTTAATTAAGGTAAAGAAAAAAAGATCTATGCCTAATTAAGACCTAAATAATTAGGGTTTTATCATAAACTTTATTCACAAAAATAATTAGGTTAAAACAAAATGAATATATGCATTTAAAGTATTTAAGAAAACACTTAAAACATACTATTTTAAACCTAATAAAAATATATGAAATAAATAATATTTTTATGATTTTTTTGATTATTCATAAAATAGATATATTAAATAACAAGTGTGTGAAAAATGAAGTGAAAATGATTTAATTTGATAGGTTAATTAATTGTGTAAAGTTGTGAAGAAATCAAATGGGAAAAGTGATAAAAAATAAGGTTTTGTCACCTAGAGGGATTGAACTCACGCCCTCCAAGTCACACACCCAAAACCAAACCACTGGGCCAGCGCGCGCATGGTGATAGTAAACTGACTCCTTTGCAACTCATATGTTATTCAAGTGTATAGAAGCAAAAAGAAAATAAAATCAAAAGGTCTGGGGCGAGGGGGATTCGAACCCCAGACCTTGGGCACGCGCAACACACAAACACTCTTTACCACTGGGCTATCACGTTTTAGTCGTTTATGAAACAGGTATCATTCAAAATAAAATAAACTCAACGCTGAATTTGAAATTTGCGCGCCACCACCATTGTCATCTTCAACCTCAAGTTCTCAGATTTTGAATTTATGAACTTGCTCATTTCTCAACCATTTGCAAAGATGTAAAGATGAAACTTATTCTAAATTCACTCACGATTCTAAATATGTAACTAACATAAATTTATATCAACTATATCTAACTAATTTACCAGAAATCGTGAAGAACCCTAAATTTTGAAAATCAAATTAAATGACTATACTGAAAGATAAATGAATGATGATAGAGGGTTTTCAATCCTCTGATGATGCTTAACAAGATAGAATCGAGCTTTATCACAAAGAGTGCTTAAATTAAAGAGGTAGAGTTCAGAAACTTACCTCTGAAAATGGAGGTCGTGAGGATGATAGAGAGCACCTGGGCTTGTATGAATGATCCCAAAAGCTTCCTTGTGGTTCAGTGATGCTAACTGAATGCTTGTTGTAACCTCAATCCTCCTGAATTGTTCTATGGACCTCCCTCGATTTGAGCTTCAAGTGAACATGGAGGGTGATGATTCTTGAGTTACAGATGAGCTGCAGCGATCTGAACAGCTTCACTACCTCCTATGGAACATGCCTGGATGCTTAGCTTGATTGGAAACCTTCTGAATTGCACTATGGACCTCCAACTGCAACTGCTCCAAAGTGAGAGCAACAATGGTGTTCCTCCACTTACAGAAGTGATCCAGGTGCTTGGATCACCTCAAATGACCTCCCTTGAGATGTTAGAATGCTTACTTTCCAAAGATGAGCTCTGGTTTGAAGAAAACGATTCTTCTTGCCAAAGAACTTTGAAAAACAATAAGCATGAGAAGAGAAAGAGAAAGCAAGGAATTGAGTTGCTTTGGTGTGTTTTTCTACTGAAGTATGCTCCCCTATTTATAGGTAAATGGTTCAGTACTGATTGAGGGAGTGAGCTTGCTTAATGAGAGAGTTTTGGTTTCTTAGCCAAGAAGAAAATTTGAAAAGATCCTAAATGCAATGATGCATTTTCGGGCTAGCTTCCCCAACCATTGATCTTGTATGATCCAAGGGAACATTTCTGATTCAGAGGAGAGTTCTAATTGGCTTAGAACAAGATTCCTTGATGATTCATCATTTGCCAAAAATTCAAAAATGCAATCATTACATAATCACATGCCTTTGTTTTTGGGAATCTTCTCTAATCCTTATGCAATGATGAATTTGGATGTGTGGTATGGTTTCAGATGTATTAGAGGTCGTGTAGCATCACTTAGTGAAGCAAAATGCACAAAATTGCAAAGTTTCAAATTGTACATGACCTATAATTTCACTTCATGAGGCCAACTTTGAACAAGCATAACTCTTAGCTCAAAATGAATTTGGAGAAGGTTGAACACAATTTGGAAAGCCCTAAACATCTACTTCAAATCATTAGTTTGGAGTTTCTTCAGAATCCTTTGGCAAATTTGTGAAAAATGAGGCCAAAGTTGGAAGAAAACTAGGTTAAAACACTTAGAAAAATTTCTAAGTGCTTATGACCTAAAACTCCAAAATTTCCAAAACTCTTAAATGATTGATCTTTTGAAAAAAGTTCCTTTGTAATATGTTGTTTTATTTTGCAAGATCTACAACTTTCATGTTGGAAGTTTTTTGAGTTGTGTAGGTGAAATTTTGAGTTCTCACCATGCCTTAAAAAACCCTAATTCCCGACTTTTTGCTCCTTGATGAATTTCTTTGAATTTCTTTGGTCAAATGACTTTAATATCCATATATTGATGATATTGATCCTTGAAAGTCATGGTTTGACCAAAAATCTCAAAAGTCAATGGTGATCCCATACAGTTGACTTTTTCCAAATAAGGTGAGATTTTGGACTTTTGTGTAGAAACAAGATCTTCTCCTTAAATGAATGATGTAAAGGGATTATATTGAGGTAATAGAGACTCTTGGATCATGTCTTGAGTTTTAGATCCTGTCATACCCCAAAATTTGCCTGATCAAACCTACGTCCGTTAATCCATCAAGGTTCAAAATTAAGAGTCATGGGGTTTGACATTTCTATTGTCAAACCCGCCCTCTTATAAATCATGTTGAGTTAAAACAAGGGCGTAAGTAGCGGGTGTTTTGGGATCTAAACATTGGACCCAATTATTGCATGGGTTTTATCCTTTTGAGGTATTCGTGGGTTTTATTAACATTTGTTATAATTACTAATTGTTATTATCACTAACTATTAGTAGTTTATACTATTAATTTTTATATGTATTAAGGATTACTTTTAGGATTTTTTGGAATTAGTATTATTATTTAGGATTAATATTGATTAGTGTTATTAATTAATGTTGATAGAATTATCATTTTAATGTTATTAGCATTTTATTATTACTACTAATTATTATTATTCTTGTGAGGTTGTTAAAATATGTAAATAAATAAGAAAAATCAAAAAAAAAAATATAATTATCCAAGGGCCATATTCTTTGTCCAAATACGTGTAAGGCTTGACCAAAAGAGAAAGATTGGAATCAAAAATATTTTCTTTCCAACCAAGAGATGAATCAACTAAACGATTGGATTTTGGATTAAGTTTCAACCTAATTCAATCAGATATATAAGAAGAAAAAAACTACTGCAAAGGGGGGGGGGAGAGGCTGCTGGCCGAAAAAGAGAAACCCCTTTGCCGAAGAACAAAAAAACCCGTGGAAGGGAGTGAAATCACAGACCAAGGTTCGATTTGATTCAGACCAGTCCAAGATTGCCAAACGATTCTTCATGGTTGTCTGAAGCTAATTGCATCGTTCTTGTCCATCAATAACTTCAGAATCACGCCCCTCTTGGTCACGGTTTGAACAAATCTTCTCATCTCCGATTCTCACAATACGCGCATTATGGATTGAATTCGGTCGTACGTTTGCGTTTATATGGCTGTGGATGATCTTTCTGGAGATTTAATTTGGTTTTGGTGGCCATTTGTAAGATCCACCATTGTCAGAACCTCAAGCTTCGGATTGGGGTTTTCTAAAACTAATTGGAATTGGACAAAACCAGGGATGCCATCATGTTCAGAATCTGATTTTAAGTCGAATCTTGATATTATTTTCCATTTACTGATTATGTTGCAGGAAGTAGGAATTTGGCATGTGAACGGAAGTGCCGACGCGAAGAAGACGAAGGCTGCAGCCATCCGCGCGCTGCTGCAAGTTTAAGGTTGTATTTCTTTTTTTTATTTTATTCATGATGATATTTATCAATTGGTGAGTGCAGCGCGGATGGTTAGAGCGTTTTGTTGTTAATCTCGAAGACATGAGTTCGAGTCCTGCCCAGTGCACTATTTTTTGTGTATTACTTGTTTCTGAATCCGGTGCCACCTCTCCATACACGCCTACCATGCACACTCAATCCAGCACCACAAGATTGCCTATAATCTAGATCTAACGTACCAGGGCTGAAGGCATATCATAGATGTTCACAAGCTTGCTGCACAGGATTACTTCCAGGTTTCATTTAATTATTTATTTTTATATATTGTTTATAGAATTATGTAAATTAACTATTTTTATTATGTATATAATTTGATATTTAAAATAGGATTAGGATACATAATTAGCATTAGGTTATGATTAATTAAGATTATTGTCCCGATTATTTCGGTTATATCGACTTAATTAATTTAATTATTAAAATACAACTATTTTGCTAAATGGTTTTAACCATCTTATTGGTTATGATGATTAGCATACCTTATCAATTTGTTATTATTTGTAATCGAATCTATCGATTATGAGGGGTAACGATAAATTAATAAATCAATAATAAAACATATTAATTCATTATTAGTGATAATCGAATCAATCGATTTGAATTGGTAATGATGCAAAACCCCAATCTTTTAACTATGGTGATCAAACCTATTGATCATTGCGGTTAATTGTGCCAAATCAGGGTTGTACGCCCGAAACATCTAAAATACACTAAACCACGATACTACAGGATTTTTATCCTAGGCAACTCAAAATGCCCTTTCAAATCAAATTCAAAACTACGATAGGTCATTCAAGAAGCCTTCAAACCATTCAAATCAAATTCAATTCTAAGGCGTACAACCCTGTCCCCGAACTACGTAGACTCTGATCCTCCATAAGGAGGTACGTAGGCACTTGGCAACAAGGCGAGTCCCCCTCTTCCAAACTCTAATCATGTTCAAATAATTAGCCTTTAACTCTTATTACTCTCTGTCACCTTTCTTTATAAACCTTGCCATAAACCTTTATCTTTGAATGTTAGCCTTTAGGAAAGGGTTGAGGGTGCCTAACACCTTCCCTCGACCTGAATATAGTATCTTACCCGATCTCTAAACTGCGTAGGGTTTCCTATTCGCCCTTCAGAATAGGTGGCGACTCTAAATCTAAATTTTTAGGCAGGTTGCTACAGCTGGCGACTCTGCTGGGGACAACACTTAATGGTGATTACTATGCTCCTATAGGTTTTGGCAGGGTTTAGGTTTGGCAAACTTTTAGGGTTTGACTAGTTTGCCATTTTTAGGGTTTGGCTAACTCGCCAATTTTAGGGTTTATTTTTTTTTATATAAATATTTAAATTTTTATTTATTTATTTATAAATACATTTATTTTACCTCAATTTAAATTAATATTTTATTTAAATATTTGTTCTACTGCATTGTTATAAGCGGCCGGAATTCAAGGTTAGTTTTAAATATTTAAATTTAAATTTATTTATTTATTTACAGCCTTAAACTACAGTAATTTAAATTTTTATTTAATTACTGTCATACTATATTGTCAAATTATAAGCGGCGGGACTTCGAGGTTAGTTTGTTTTTAAATATTCAAATTTAAATTCATTTGTTTATTTATCTACATCTATTTACAGTAATTTTATTTATTTACTTTATTATAATTTAAATAAATACTGCTTTGGTTGCTTATATACAATTGTTGCTTTTTATATTGTCGGGATATTATAAATTATTTGTTTAAACCCTAAGTGTGGGAGTTAACCTTGAGATCAATAGGGGAGTATGAATCTCCTACGAGTCTCATTGATAACTCCACTCGGAGTGGGTTGAGTATTCGGAAATGTCCAAAACGAGGCTTGACTTTGTTGAGGGCAGGACTGGATACTTGGCTGATCTCTCCGAGAACCTACCCCAAAAATTCGAACCTCATGGATAAATGAGTTGTTCTAAAATCCGAAGAGACAAAAAGTCTCGGAGGTTACGAACGACTACATGAGACCTTCTAGAACACTCCCAAAAAAAAGGGTAGGCTCCCTAGAGCCGTTACGTCGAACCTATGAACCTAGGACTTTTGTGTTTATGTGCTTATTATGTGTTTGCAACATATATACTTCGAATATCTATGCATTGCCATTTTGCAGGTACTCCTAAGTGGTCCCTAGCCTGTAGGGACACAAATTCCTAAAGACCATGTCTTTCCCACGAAGGACATCACCATCTACGCATCCCCTAGCCTGTGGGGATTTTATTTTTATATCCTTGTATTCTTACAACTACGCATCCTTCCCACGAAGGACATTTCCATTAACGCACGTCAATTGGCCTCTCGATGGCCATGCGATTCGGTGATTGTCGTGAACGGTCACCCCGTGCTTGCTACTACGTACTCCCTAGCATATAGGGATTTTCTGTTACATCCACGTGTTTTCACAATGGCGCGTCCTTCCCCGAAGGACAACTTCACTAGCATGCGTTCGATTGGCCTCTCGATGGCTATGAAATCTAATGACTGTCCTGAACGGTCACTCCATGCTTATTCCCGCGCACCCTCTAACTTGTAGGGTTTGGATCTCCATTTACATATCACATCCCTAGCCTGTAGGGATTTCTCTTCGTCCATATCGTCCTTAGATAGGTTGTGTTCCGCATAGAGAACCTTCCCACGAGGGACAAATTCATTGGTACACGTTGATTGGCCTCTCGATGGCCATGAGATTGAGTGACTGTCTTGAACAGTCACTAGCCTCTATCTTCTGCATACCCTCGAATCCAAGGGATTTCCCTTAGCGTGTCATAACATTTACCCTATAAAGATTCCAAGAAGGTCTAGTGTCGCCTCTAAGGCTATCCCTAGGATCATATGTTACACGTCTGCATTGCATACACGGAGTTACAATATAAGGAGTCTCTCGCTTACGCGTGCATTTGCATTGACATACATTTGCATCTACATTTACATTTGCATCTTCACCCGCATCCACACTTACCGCGCTAGCCGATTTCCTGAGACTCGCAAAAAAAAAAATCAAAGGATCGTAAACTATGGAGAAAGGAGGATAAATTGAGAATGACCTTAGTCTTACTAAGAAAAAAGAGGATGTCTTTCACCATGCTAACCGCATGTCCATGCCTTGTCATAACAGGATTATGAATACAATAAAGGTTGTCATCGAGCTAGGATTAGTTCGACAAAGAGTTCCCTCATAGATACACTCAAGATGTATCTAGTCATAAAGGGGTTCATCTTAGAACATATCAAACTTACAAGGACGCTCTACGATAACTTAGGGGCAAGGGTCAGTCCAACCAGGGCAATACCCTGAACAAAGATGCATGACTACGATGGAGGGAATCCGACATATGTCAACCCCACACCAAGGGGAAAAAGGGTCATAGGTGATACTATCCTTAGGGAAAGCAAAAGAGGTTCAGTCAAAGGAAACTCATGAAGTTCCGATACGACGAAAACCCACCGCTAACGATTTATTCCCAACAGGTTTGACATGTCCAAAGAAAATTCGAGGTTGCCCTCACTTCTACAAGTTTGAGAATCTAAGGAGTGAAACAAGGTCAGTGGATCTACAAAGGAGATTATCCCCAGGATCAATAGGTGTTTACCGTGCTCACAATTTTAACCCTTACGACCGCAAGTGTTGCTCAAGATAAAAGTTGTACCCTCGGATTAGTAATTATGGGACAACCATGCAGGTTTTGGAATCAATTCATTCGCTTCTTTCGCTCACTACTATGACTTTCTAGTCACACACTTCTATTCTCTATTTTCAAACTTAGGGTTATTAACAAACTTGAGGGAGAATGACGAATACAAAAACTAAGTCCAGCTAAACATATGCTTTCAAAGTAAGACCGAGCCGAGGATGTACAGGCATTGTTTCATTTCCCAAACAGTGGAGATATAAGGATGTTAATCCCTCGTTACCCCCTCGAGCCAAGAGTTGGAGTTTTGTTTCTACTTTTCGAAAAAAACCTTGATTTTAACCAGGGGCAGGGTAGATTTCAATTAATTCAACGGTGTATTTTGGTTGTCAAGAGAATCAATCAAGCCAAGCAAGGGTTCAAGCATAAGGATCGAGCAAAGCAAAGGTTCAAGCATATCTTCTTCCTCGCATTCATCTAAGATTGAGGAAGCAATGGAGATAATATTCACAACATCTTCTTCCTCATTACATGATTCAAGATCGAGGAGGTATCAAAGGTGAAGCTTACAAATCAAAATCAACATAGCAGTCACCATTCAATATCCAAGGATCAAATCTCAAAAGGAGCATTCAAAAGAAAAAGGAGAAAAACGTCCGCTAAGTCAAAAAATTCCATGAATAAAAAAAAACGACTTAGGCAAAATTTAGGGCATCACGATGGATCAAATTCAAAAGAATTGGTTCATGCAAAAATAAGGGATAAAAACAAAGGCTAAATACAAGGGATAATCTGGTGGCTGCTAAATCATCAAAGCTTCGCATCCATGCTTGGATCTTCACAATATTTTCATCAATGCTTGGATCTCTATTAAGGCTTCTGCTCAACATCGAAACTGAAACGATTCTCTTGCAAACAAAGCGCATCCATTGGATTAGTAGAATTTTTAGGATCTGGAGAACATCAAGGAGAAAGGGGTGGGATAAATAAAATTCTGAGCCTTATATCCATTGTTTCTTAAAACATGAACCAGGCCAAGTTACAACATTTAAAAGTCCTAATTGAGGCCAGGTTAACCATGAAAACATATTAAGCAGGACTTGTTATACTGACTCCTATGTTTGTTAAAACTACTTCTAATCACTATGCTTCTTCAAGCATTCTTTTCAAAACCATCCAGTCCTAATTCATAACGGACTTCGATTTCAAAACTTGCATACGCATTCCATTGGAGCTACTTCTCAAAAAGTACAACACCATCTACGAGTATACACTTAGCATCGAGGAAATCTCGAAATGGGTTAATCAAGGGTGATCATTTCTAATAAAGACCCTGGAGTCGGGGGAACCACATCTAGGGGGTTCTCCTAAACAGGGGCAAAAATTTCAAGGAGCACAGGGGCATACAATCGAACATCCTATTAACTAAGGGCAGTCTTCCTAAGGTTCAATCGACTTGGGGCACATCTCGAAACAATCTCAAACAGGGGCATGTCAAACATGGGAAGAATTCAAATTCAAAGGATAGAACACCATGGATAACCTTCCATAACCTGGAGATCAGGGGCACACCCTTTAATCTAAACGGCAAAGCATCCGACGAGGTTATTCCTCGGGGCACTTCCCTCATAACTTGGAGATCATAGGCACCTTCTCCACTGAACACTGGGGCATTGGATATCAAATCCATAAGGCAAACAATTCAAAGGTTAAAAGTGTGGAGAACCTCCAAAGTTTAAAGGCGTGGGGTACTTCTAAAAAAAATCATCAAACTGGGGCAAGGCGCACAACAAAAGGAAAAAGGCGTTCTCGCACCTTACAACATCGAACAAATCTTTCTCCTAACTACGATCTTCAAAGTTCAAACAAAACAGGTATTGGGAAATTGCGCTAGCATCACACCCCACCTTATCAAACAAACCTGCAACTCCAGCAAGCTATATACGCTTTGGTTATCAACAACCTACCATTGGAGCATCATACAAATACATACAAATCATGCATTGCATATATTGGCTGATACATTACACCGAAACTCTTTATGTGGTCTTCTTTAAGACGAATCTCACGATCCTTTCTAGGAGTTTCTTCAAGCTGTCTTATGCAAGACAAATTATCACCATTTCCAAGAACCTCTTTAGATAGTCTTATTTAAGACATTACTTTTCTAAGCACCTTTTCAGGTAGTCTTCTTCGAGACATTCTTGTCCTAAGCACCTTTTCAGGTAGTCCCTTTCAAAAAAAAAAAAAAAAAAATCGTCATCCCTCTCAAGAACCTCTTCAGGTAGTCTTCTTTAAGACATCTTTCAACCTTTTCAGGTAGTCATCTTTAAAGACATTCTTCATCCCTTGCTAGGAACTTTTTCAAGTAATTTTCTTTAAGACAAATTTCTATCTACGCTAAGAGCCTTTACAGATGGTTTTCTCTAGGACAAATTGCTACCATTTCGATAAATCATTTCAGATAGTCTTCTTTAAGACAAACATTCACTTCCATTCCAAAAAGACCTTTTCAGGTAATCTTACAGAAGACATTACTTCGTTCCACTCATTACGTCAACCAAACATACGCATAAGCATAAGCATACATAAACATTACAAAGCCAGCATAAGCATAGTCAGGGTATAAGTGCAAGCATGGAGTAAACAAGCTCAATGGGTTTAAGGAGATAAAATCTCGGGATTGCATCATCATTAGCATACATACATACGCATTAGCATACGCATATCATCTAGTGCATTTACACATCACAAAAAGCCCAATTTCTATTGGCAGTCCAAACCATCATTAAACCCAGTTCCCGTCTGGTAATCAGTTCCCGTCTCACTATTACATCAAAATTCAAATCATACTACAAAAGCCTAGTTTCCAACCCTCGTGTTGTGATTGGTGTATTTTCTCCGACCCTCGAGTCGTGAGTCTCCGAACAGGTGAATCTTTTCCATGCAGGTAAGTTTGCTAGAACTATAGCAGGCGATCACTCTTATGCAGGTACGCTTGTCGGAACTATGGCAGGTAATTCCTTTGGTGCAAGTGAATTGTCCGAACTAGGACAGATGATCCTATTGGTGCAGGTGAACTTGCTAGAACTATAGCAAGCAATCCTATTGGGGTCCACAAACTGCGAGTAGCTTACCAGCACTATGGTAAGTGAGAGATATAAACTGCGAGTAGCTTGCCAGAACTATGGTAAGTGAGAGATATAAACTGCGAGTAGCTTGCCAGAACTATGGTAAGTGAGAGATACAAACTGCGAGTAGCTTGCCAGAACTATGGTAAGTGAGAGATACAAACTGCGCGTAGCTTGCCAGAACTATGGTAAGTGAGAGATACAAACTGCGACGTAGCTTGCCAGAACTATGGTAAGTGAGAGATACAAACTGCGAGTAGCTTGCCAGAACTATGGTAAGTGAGAGATTCACAGAATGCGAGTAGCTTACCAGCACTATGGTAAGTGAGAAATTCACAAAATGCGAAGACTTACTAGAACTATAGTAAGTGAGGGGTTCACAAACTACGAAGACTTACTAGAACTATAGTAAGTAGGGGTTCACAAACTGCGGAGGCTTGATGACCATATCAAGCCAATTACACAACCAACAGAAAGTCCTCGCTATTCCTTTTCAGGAACCTTTCCAGGAAGTCTTCTTCAAGACGTATTCCATCCTTTCTAGGGGCTTTTCCAGGCATACAAGGTTTTTCAAATGATTCCTCAACTGGGTTTATCACGTTAGTCCCTCGGCAGTGATCTTCTCCAAGACATCAACAATAACACACATAGGTTTTATCTTTCTTTTCAGAATTTCTAACACTTTTCAACTAACATAACTAACAATCATGCATCATATAACTAACATACTTTATTCATGCGTATTGCATATACATACACCGCTCTCATTTATTTTGAGAAGCTCACTGCATCATGCATCGCATGCATCATAAGCATTGCATAAAGTCAAAACTGCCTTTTCAGGCCACGCTACGATCAAAATGCGTAGCTCCACAAAAAAAAAGAGAGGAGGAAGAAGGAGGAACATTTTCCCTGGGTGGCATCTGTAAGCCCATCTCCCTCAGAAGTCCTTCTCGACAAATGCAAATTTTAGGGCATTTCAGTGTCCAATCATCTTCTACCTTTAGATCACGATAGGCAGACGTGCCTATCTGACTCTCCAGGTTTAAGAAGATTGAACAGGGGCAGCTGTCATACCCCAAAATTTGCCTGCTCAAACCTACGTCCGTTAATCCATCAAGGTTCAAAATTAAGAGTCATGGGGTTTGACATTTCTATTGTCAAACCCGCCCTCTTATAAATCATGTTGAGTTAAAACAAGGGCGTAAGTAGCGGGTGTTTTGGGATCTAAACATTGGACCAAATTATTGCATGGGTTTTATCCTTTTGAGGTATTCGTGGGTTTTATTAACATTTGTTATAATTACTAATTGTTATTATCACTAACTATTAGTAGTTTATACTATTAATTTTTATATGTATTAAGGATTACTTTTAGGATTTTTTGGAATTAGTATTATTATTTAGGATTAATATTGATTAGTGTTATTAATTAATGTTGATAGAATTATCATTTTAATGTTATTAGCATTTTATTATTACTACTAATTATTATTATTCTTGTGAGGTTGTTAAAATATGTAAATAAATAAGAAAAATCAAAAAAAAAAAATATAATTATCCAAGGGCCATATTCTTTGTCCAAATACGTGTAAGGCTTGACCAAAA
This sequence comes from Vicia villosa, assembly GCF_029867415.1. Classification (NCBI taxonomy): domain Eukaryota; kingdom Viridiplantae; phylum Streptophyta; class Magnoliopsida; order Fabales; family Fabaceae; genus Vicia; species Vicia villosa. The sequence goes on from NC_081186.1 coordinate 1,539,034, forward strand.
GAGAAAGATTGGAATCAAAAATATTTTCTTTCCAACCAAGAGATGAATCAACTAAACGATTGGATTTTGGATTAAGTTTCAACCTAATTCAATCAGATATATAAGAAGAAAAAAACTACTGCAAAGGGGGGGAGAGGCTGCTGGCCGAAAAAGAGAAACCCCTTTGCCGAAGAACAAAAAAACCCGTGGAAGGGAGTGAAATCACAGACCAAGGTTCGATTTGATTCAGACCAGTCCAAGATTGCCAAACGATTCTTCATGGTTGTCTGAAGCTAATTGCATCGTTCTTGTCCATCAATAACTTCAGAATCACGCCCCTCTTGGTCACGGTTTGAACAAATCTTCTCATCTCCGATTCTCACAATACGCGCATTATGGATTGAATTCGGTCGTACGTTTGCGTTTATATGGCTGTGGATGATCTTTCTGGAGAGTTAATTTGGTTTTGGTGGCCATTTGTAAGATCCACCATTGTCAGAACCTCAAGCTTCGGATTGGGGTTTTCTAAAACTAATTGGAATTGGACAAAACCAGGGATGCCATCATGTTCAGAATCTGATTTTAAGTCGAATCTTGATATTATTTTCCATTTACTGATTATGTTGCAGGAAGTAGGAATTTGGCATGTGAACGGAAGTGCCGACGCGAAGAAGACGAAGGCTGCAGCCATCCGCGCGCTGCTGCAAGTTTAAGGTTGTATTTCTTTTTTTTATTTTATTCATGATGATATTTATCAATTGGTGAGTGCAGCGCGGATGGTTAGAGCGTTTTGTTGTTAATCTCGAAGACATGAGTTCGAGTCCTGCCCAGTGCACTATTTTTTGTGTATTACTTGTTTCTGAATCCGGTGCCACCTCTCCATACACGCCTACCATGCACACTCAATCCAGCACCACAAGATTGCCTATAATCTAGATCTAACGTACCAGGGCTGAAGGCATATCATAGATGTTCACAAGCTTGCTGCACAGGATTACTTCCAGGTTTCATTTAATTATTTATTTTTATATATTGTTTATAGAATTATGTAAATTAACTATTTTTATTATGTATATAATTTGATATTTAAAATAGGATTAGGATACATAATTAGCATTAGGTTATGATTAATTAAGATTATTGTCCCGATTATTTCGGTTATATCGACTTAATTAATTTAATTATTAAAATACAACTATTTTGCTAAATGGTTTTAACCATCTTATTGGTTATGATGATTAGCATACCTTATCAATTTGTTATTATTTGTAATCGAATCTATCGATTATGAGGGGTAACGATAAATTAATAAATCAATAATAAAACATATTAATTCATTATTAGTGATAATCGAATCAATCGATTTGAATTGGTAATGATGCAAAACCCCAATCTTTTAACTATGGTGATCAAACCTATTGATCATTGCGGTTAATTGTGCCAAATCAGGGTTGTACGCCCGAAACATCTAAAATACACTAAACCACGATACTACAGGATTTTTATCCTAGGCAACTCAAAATGCCCTTTCAAATCAAATTCAAAACTACGATAGGTCATTCAAGAAGCCTTCAAACCATTCAAATCAAATTCAATTCTAAGGCGTACAACCCTGTCCCCGAACTACGTAGACTCTGATCCTCCATAAGGAGGTACGTAGGCACTTGGCAACAAGGCGAGTCCCCCTCTTCCAAACTCTAATCATGTTCAAATAATTAGCCTTTAACTCTTATTACTCTCTGTCACCTTTCTTTATAAACCTTGCCATAAACCTTTATCTTTGAATGTTAGCCTTTAGGAAAGGGTTGAGGGTGCCTAACACCTTCCCTCGACCTGAATATAGTATCTTACCCGATCTCTAAACTGCGTAGGGTTTCCTATTCGCCCTTCAGAATAGGTGGCGACTCTAAATCTAAATTTTTAGGCAGGTTGCTACAGATCCATGCCCTGATTAAAAGTCAACTATCTTGGGGAATTAGGTCAAAAACCCTAATTGTCGACCAGAGGACAATGATGACTGTAGACTTTGAATTGAGGTGTAATGTCCAGTGGATCTTGTCATATGAGTTATTTGAAGATGATTGATGTCTTTGAATGGTCCCCTAGGGCTTTTTAGGGTTTCCCAAAAGTGTTCCCTGATTTTAGTCCTTGATAAGGCTCCAAACCCTGGTCTGTTGATCTGAGTAATTCTGTACTTAGATGACTGGGTGTCTAATCAATCATAGGTGAAATAATGAAGCTCTTGAGTCTCATGATTGTGTTAGAGACTAATCCTCCTATTGATTGATCCTTTGCCTGAGTTTTCTTGTCTTTGAACACCCTCGATTGAATGTCAGACTGCTCTGGGTACTTACTTTGACTTGATGAAAATCCTGAAGATATGTCATCTCAGGGGGGTCAAAAATTAGGGTATGACACATAGAAATGGAAAACAAACATGATCAATCACCATAACACAACAAGGATATGATTCTATACAAAATACCAACCAAGACATATTTGAATCTTGCTATATCATGAAAACATCACAATTTCTTACAAAACAAGAAAAATGGAAAATATGGAAAGGATGAAGAAGATGAACAAGAACAAAAACAAGAACAAGACTATAAGAATCATACATCCAAGATAAATTAGATTCACCCCCTTACCTTGGTTTGATTCTTCATCTTCTCCAAAATCCCCTTCTTCACTTTCTCTCCATCTTTGCTCTTCTTCTTTCTCTCTTCCCTTTCTTTCTCTTCTTTTTCTTTCCACCCTTTTTCCTTTCTCACAAATATCTCTTTCTTTATAAAGAAAATATCTACCCCGCGGAAATGAACAAAATGCCCCTATGCTCAAATATCGTTCAAACGCCCCCAAAACGCGGAATATTACCTTAATAATATTTCTAGTACCAAAAATATGAAAACCTTCAATTAAATATTAGTCCGTCATCCCGAACTAATACCGACTGAAACGACTCCAAAAACGGCAAAATTCCAATAAATGTCACAAACGTCCAAATCAAGCATATACTTATTTTTCCGGGCGTTACACCAGATCCAGCGCGCTGCCACCCTATGCAACCACGGTACACCCTCATCAATGCGCCATTGGATCTCCTATATGCCTAATTTAACGTCCAGGAGATGCATGTGTACCATGGACACTTCAAGGCCAACAATATATGATCATAGCCAGGTTCTTTATATAATTTTTATTATTATTGTTTAATTATTTAGAATTAGATGATAATTAAACATGGTTTATTTTAATTTATTTAAATTAGGATTAGGAAAATAAAATAAAATTAGGATTATGATAATTAGTTTCCCGATTGTATTCGTGATTATTCGACTATTTCGAGTAATTTGATTTAATTAATTTTAATTATAAAATACCTGTATAAATATATTACGATATTAGGGTTCGCCCAATCCCATTAGCCGCCAAAGTATTAGGATTAGGGTCTTCCAACCGGCTTAGGTATTTAGCCAAACGATTTAATTTATTATTCGCTTCGATTAAATCAATTGATCGCGGTGGGTAATAATCAATCAATTATTTAATTCTTTAATTAAATACAGATTAAAATGATATTTATTTTGCTAAATGGTTTTAACCAAATACATTGGTTACGATGATTAGCATTTCTCCTCTATAAAAATTCGTTATTATTTATAATCAAATCCATCGATTATGAGGTGTAACGATCAAATTAATAATTAAAATACGCACATTTGCTATTCGTGATAATCGAATCTATCGATTATAGTGGTTAGCAATCCTCCCTTTAATCCGTTAGCCATGGTAATCAAACCTATTGATTATTGCAGCTAATGGTAACATATTAAAATCAGGGTTGTACGCCCAAAACCTTCTGTCATACCCTAATTTTTGACCCCCCTGAGATGACATATCTTCAGGATTTTCATCAAGTCAAAGTAAGTACCCAGAGCAGTCTGACATTCAATCGAGGGTGTTCAAAGACAAGAAAACTCAGGCAAAGGATCAATCAATAGAGGGATTAGTCTCTAATACAATCATAAGACTCAAAAGCCTCATTATTACACCTATGATTGATTAAGACACCCAGGCATCTAAGCACAGGATTACTCAGATCAACAGACTAAGGTTTGGAGCCTATCAAGGACTAAAATCAGGGATCACTTTTGGGAAACCCTAAAAAGCCCCAGGGAACCATTCAAAGACATCAATCATCTTCAAATAACTCATATGACAAGATCCACTGGACATTACACCTCAGTTCAAAGTCTACAGTCATCATTGTCCTCTGGTCGACAATTAGGGTTTTTGACCTAATTCACCAAGATAGTTGACTTTTAATCAGGGCATGAATCCAAATCTCAAGACATGATTCAAGAGTCTCTACTACCTCAATATAATCCATTTACATCATTCATTTGAGGATAAGATCTTGTTTCTACACAAAAGTCCAAAAATTCACTTTGTCAGGCAAAAGTCAACTGTATGGGATCACCTTTGACTTTTAAGGTTTTTGGTCAAAAAATGACTTTCAAAGATCAATATCATCAATATATGGATATTAAAGTCATTTGACCAAAGAAATTCAAAGAAATTCATCAAGGAGCAAAAAGTCGGGAATTAGGATTTTTGAAGGCATGGTGAGAACTCAAAATTTCACCTACACAACTCAAAAAACTTCCAACATGAAAGTTGTAGATCTTGCAAAATAAAACAACATCTTACAAAGGAACTTTTTTCAAAAGATCAACCATTTATGAAGTTTTGGAAATTTTGAAGTTTAGGTCATAAACACTTAGAAATTTTTCTAAGTGTTTTAACCTAGTTTTCATCCAACTTTGGGCTCATTTTTCACAAATTTCCCAAATGATTCTGAAGAAGACATAAACTAATGATTTAAAGTAGATGTTTAGGGCTTTCCAAATTGTGTTCAACCTTCTCCAAATTCAATTTGAGCTAAGAGTTATGCTTGTTCAAAGTTGGCCTCATGAAGCAAAATTATAGGTCATGGACACTTTTGGACTTTGCAAATTTTGTGCAAATAACCTCTCTTATGGATGCTACACGACCCATAACACATCTGAAAACATTCCATGCATTCATTTTCACCATGCCATAAGAATTGAAGAAGATTCTAAAAACAAGAACATGTGATTATATAATGATTACATTTGTGAATTTATGGCAAATTGATGAATCACCCAAGGAATCTTCTCACCAACCAATTAGAGCTCATTTCTGGCTCAGAATTGTCCCCTAAGATTAAACAAAATCGAGGGCTAGGGGATTGATCAAATGGAATCAAAATTCTCATCATTGCATAAGAGATACTTGCAAACTTCCTTCATGGCTAAGAAAGCAAATCAACTTCACTAAGGAAGCTCACTCCTCTGCAGCTATACTGATCCATTTGCCTATAAATACAGATGCATTCCTCATTCAAAAACACACCAAAGCAACCATATTCCTTGCTTTCTCTTTCTCTTCTCATGTTCATTGTTTTTCAAAGTTCTTTGGCAAGAAGAATCGATTTCTTCAAACCAAAGCTCATCTTTGGGAAGTGAACATTCTAACATCTCAAGGGAGGTCATTTGAGGTGATCCAAGCACCTGGATCACTTCTGTAAGTGGAGGAACACCATTGTTGCTCTCACTTTGGAGCATTTGCAGTTGGAGGTCCATAGAGTGATTCAGGAGGTTTCAAGTCAAGCCAATCATCCAGGCACACTCCTCAGGTCATAGTGAAGCTAACCAGATGGCTGCAGCCCATCTGTAACTCAAGAATCAACACCCTCCATGCTCACTTGAAGCTGAAATCGAGGGAGGTCCATAGAGCAATTCAGGAGGATTCAAGCTCCAATAAGCATTCAGTTAGCATCATTGAGTCTCAAGGAAGCTATTGAGATCATTCATTCAGACCCAGGTGCTCTCAATCATCCTCACGACCTCCATTTTCAGAGGTAAGTTTCTGAACTTCACCTCTCTAATTTAAGCACTCTTTGTGAAATAGCTCGATTCTATCTTGTTCAGCATCATCAGAGGATTGAAAACCCTCTATCATCATTCATTTATCTTTCAGTATAGTCATTTAATTTGATTTTGAAATTTTAGGGTTCTTCACGATTTCTGGTAAATTAGTTAGATGTAGTTAATATTAATCCATGTTAGTTACATATTCAAAATCGTGAGTGAATTTAGAGCAAGTTTCATGTTTACATCGTTGCAAATAGTTGAGAAACGAGTAAGTTCAGAAATTCAAAAATGGAGAACTTGAGGTTGAAGACGAAGATGGTGAAGCGCGCCATTTTTGAAATCTCAGGGCAAAGTTTATTTTATTTTGAGTGATAGGTGTTTTATAAACGACTGAACAAACTTGCCCCAGTGGCCACACATACGCCCTTAGTCTCATCATGCCTCAAGTCTGGGGTTCGAATCCCCCTCGCCCCAGACTTTTTGCTTCATTTATTTTTCAATGTTTTGCCACTTGTTTGAAAATATAATAAGTTGGATGTGCATCTTAAACAAACTGCGCGCGTAGCCCAGATGGTGGGTGTTTTGGCCAATGACTTGGAGGGCGTGAGTTCAACCCCTCTAGGTGACAAAAACCATTTTTTTATCACTTTTCACACTAAATTTCTTCACAACTTCACACAATCAATTCACCTATCAAATTAAATCATTTTCACTTCATTTTTCACACACTTGCTATTTAATATACCTACTTTGTGAATAATCAAAAAAATCATAAAAATATTATTTATTTCATGTATTTTAATTAGGTTTAAAATAGTATGTTTTAAATGTTTTCTTAAATACTTTAAAATATATATTTTCATTTTGTTTTAACCTAATTACTTTGTGAATAATTCTATGATAAAACCCTAATTATTTAGGTCTTAATTGGGTATAGATTTCATCTTTGCCTTAATTAAGTTGACTTTTTGTCAATATTCAACATTGTTTTCAATCTCTGATTAAACGGATGATTAGGGTTTTCAAACAACAAAACCTTGCATCATTCCAAATCATTTTTCAAATTGCTTTTACACCAGTACTGTAAAGTACTGGGCCTCTAATAGAGTGTAAGTCCCAAAAACCTTCTCTTCTTAGCTTGTTTTCAAAAACTGTATTTTCAAAATCTTCTTTCTGTTTTCAAAACATTCTTCTGGTATTTGAAGGGCATTATTCCCGGTGAAACTCTTCAGATACCTATGTGACCTTTGTCCATCTTCACTTCTTCTGTTTTCAAAAACCATTAACTGTTTATCATATATTCAACTGTTATCAACAAAACAACAAAAATTACTGTTGAGGCTCTGTACATACTTCTTCAATGGCCTCCACTCCATCCAGGTTAGGCTTTACAAGCTTTCAATTTACAGTCTTTCTTTAAATTACTGTCAAATATAAACTGTGCATATATATTAGTTTAGAACTACGTTTGAGTATAAACCTTAGGACAGTTAAACTATATATATATATATATATTATAGGAATATGGCCTAGGATTGAGAATGTCTTCCCGGTGAAGGCTCTTTCCTAATTAGAGATCTGTAGTCCAAACCCCCAAGATGAATTATTCCCGGTGAAACATCTTGGTAAAAAACCTTAGAATCCAAAATAATAGGGCACATCCACCCAAAGAGGAATTATTCCCGGTGAAACCTCTTACCCATTTGCTTAGAGCCAAAATAAGTTCAAAACTACATAGCTTCCTCTTGTGCTATAACAAGGACCCTCGATTAGCCTCCTCTTGGGCTTTGTACAAGGACCCACAGGCTTCTTAAAAGCATTTCCAGCTTCCTCTTGAGCTTGTATACAAGGACCCATCAGGTTTCTTATAAACATAGGAACAGGTCTTTAGTCACCTTTTAGCCTACCCTGGTGAGTTTCTTCTAATTTAAACCAGACTTTAAACAAGCTAAGTTTGTCTCAATTTTGCATTGAGTACACCTTTTGGAATGAGAGACATGGACAGTCTCTGTCACCCTTATCTTCATCAATCTTCCTTAGCAGAGTCTAGGATCCATGTTTGATCATCCTCAGCATGTGTCAGCCTTCATCTTGGGCTTTAAACAAGAAGTCTCCATTAGATAATCTTTCTGCCATCCATTTCAATAAATCCCTGGAAAGGGTTAGCTTCCACACATTCTTTCATTTTCAATAAACCCCTGGAAAGGGTTAGCCTCCAAAGTCAATTAAAATCAACCTCCATTTCAATAAATCCCTGGAAAGGGTTAGCTTCCACACTTTCTTTCATTTTTAATATAAACCCCTGGAAAGGGTTAGCCTCCAAAGTCAATTAATAAATGTCAAAAATAAAGATTCATTTCTCTTAGGAGATAATTTCCCCAAAAGAGTCAAAACCCCTGGAAAGGGTCAGCCTCCAAAAAAACATGATAAAGTCAGTCTTTTAACAGACAAATTCACCAGCTGAGTCAAAATCCCTGGAAAGGGTTAGCTTCCAAAGAAAAACAGTCTTTTAATAAATAAAATCTCCTCAGTAGAGTCAAAACCAACAAAAACAGTTAGCCTCAACCTTGGGCTTCATACAAGGCACCCAAACAATAAAACTCCCCTATCAAGAGTCAGCCTCAACCTTGGGCATTGTACAAGGCAGATAATAGAGTCTCCCCAGTGAGTTCTTCATCATTCAGTAGCCACAACCTTGGGCTTTGTACAAGGCAGATAAACCATACTTTCATGTGTCAAGGATTCCTAACACCTAGGATCTTTTCCCCATAGAGTCATCCACACTCAGTTTATTTAAGAGTCTGCCACAATCTTGGGCTTTGTACAAGGCAGAAAATAATGTTTTCCCTAGCTAGAGTCAGCCACAACCTTGGGCTTTGTACAAGGCACATAAAATAGAGTCATTCATTTAATTATCCTCAGCAGTCAGCCACAACCTTGGGCTTTGTACAAGGCACACAAATAGAGTCTCCCTAAGTAGAGTCAGCCTCAATTCTGGGCTTTGTACAGAACACAAAAAATACCTTGTAATTAATCCCCAGTGGAGTCATCTCCCAGAGTCAATAATATTAATTAATCAATCAAAAAGCCTCAAGCTTGGGCCTCATACAAGCCAGCTAAAGTCAAATCTTTTATACAGTAGATAGACATAGCTTATCTCTATAGAGAGATATTTTTACTACTCTACCACATTCAAACAAACATTTTCATTTCAAATTTCAATTTTAATCAAGTCTCCCATTTAGGATTTTGAAAGGCATGAGCTGGCAGTAAAACCCAGACATGTGGTAACTTTCCCTAATTTGGATGAGCATCTTTCTTTCATTTAAGAGGCATTTGACTGGTATACTTGCACATACACAAGTAAGGTCCCCCTCTTGAATGAAATGAATTCAGTTATTCTGTCACTTTTAAATGTTTGTGGTAGAATAGTACTAATACCTCTCTGTAAAGATGATTTCATGTCTCTTTACTGTAAACAGAGATTTAATTCCAAGCTTCAACCTTGAGCTTCAAGCAAGGCACCAAAAACAAGTAATTTCCCTAGTTAGTTCCCCGAACTACATTAAGCTCTGACTTCCACTAGGGATATGTAGGCATGAGGTTCACAAGGAATCTCAGCGAGCTAATAAAATACCAAAAAATAGTCAGTTTGTTTGTCTGTCTGTCTTTTTTTTAATCAATTCAATTCCTTCTCCTAATACAAAGGAGAAACTTTCCCAATCATTAGCAATAAACACAATCACAATGACACAGAGAAGGTTCCTGTAGAGTACTACAGATATGTAGGGTGTTTAAACACTTCCCTATGTATAACCGACCTCCCGGACTCCAGAATTTCTAGTCTAGGTGAAATCCCCACACTTAGCAAACTCCTAGGGTTTAGTTGAGATCTTTTTTTCCCTTTCCTACTCGTAGGACCAATAAGAAAGTTCGTGTGATATCGTAGGAAGAACTGAAACAAAATTCATCCCACCACGGGCGCATTCTCCTTCCAAATTTCGCGTGAAGGGTTTAGCGTGCCGTCCTCCCAAGTGAAACGGGGAGGTAAAGAAAATGACCACCACAGAAAAATGGCGACTCTGCTGGGGATATAAGTGTTAAAAACCTTGGTTTTTCATCCAAACCAATGGTTGACCTGTTGCTGGTTGTAACACCCCTCTAATAACCCGCGGCAATTAACCATTAATAAATCAGAGTAGACATGCAAGGGGTATCACAAGTCATAAATAATAAAACACACGTCGGTACCTGTCATGCATTCACTGAAAACAACTGAATTTATAACTCATTAAACAAGATTATGTTTTACACAGCGGAATTAAAAACACAAAGAGTCCACATTCATCATTAATGTGTCTGACTCATTCAACAACCAAACAGAGTTATAATCAAACTCATACACAAACGTATTCCCAGTGTTACATCTACCAGAGCATGACACCGACACTAAAACCAAAAACAGACTTATGAGCTAATCCTCATCAAGTCACGCCGCTATCCTCAATCTGAAAAATGACAACAAGTAAGGGTGAGTCTCATCACAGTTAACCAATGTTATCACATCATAAATAATAACATATCATAGTTATATCATTCACCCAACCGTTTCATATTCAGACAATCACCAATCATATATCCACAGACAAACAAACAATCAATACATAACATACATAATCATGTTATAGCAAATCATGCACATGTATGAAACTGACTCTATGCATGTGGTACCAATCATCACCAGTGGAATCATCCACCGACCGATCTATCATCAATTTAGAAACGGCCCTGCCAGCACCAATTCCACACAATGGGAATTCTGCCCCTCGATGAATCCTCTCATCATATAGGATTCAACTCATGTTTATGAATGCATGTAACATATATATAACATACTTTCATCATTACCAATCTATGAGTAGCATCAACTATACTCATTTCATCATCATCATCATCAATAACAAGCATGTTCATATATATATCACATCATTCAACATAATCAATCATTCAGTAAACCACAGAATCACATCACAAGGTTTACACAGCACTCAACAGTACACAAACAGGCATACCAATCGAAAGTTACACATCATCGAACTTTCCAGAAAAATCACAAAACAGAAATTTCACACACACGCAGCCATACGCGTATCACATGACACATACGCGTCCATACGCGTATCACCTTACCTCATACGCGTATCATACGCAAATCACCAGAACACAAAATAGCCTGTAAACCAACTCATACGCGTATCAGCTCTCCATACGCGTATCACCAGAGCCATTTTCCTCTTTCCACAATTCCATACGCGTATCAGCCTTGCCATACGCGTATCACCAGAATAATTCTCCCCTTTAATTATTCCCATACGCGTATAAGCATCCTCATACGCTCTCATACGTAACACACCAGTACATGGCTCTTGGGACAGGGCAACTGCGTATCATACGCGTATAGCCCCTTGGGAGTGTCCCCCATACGCGTATCAGCCTCATGCCATACGCGTATGGCACTGTTTCATACGCGAAACACCAGAAATGCCCAGTAACCTGCAGAATTCGACACAGTCCAAAAACCCATTCGTTCCCACTCATATCAGTCCACGAAATTGAGTCCAAAAACCAGAAAAATGCATCTAACAGTGTACGAATTCATCCACAAACCATAGCATATGATTCTCTAACCAATTCTATTCATCATACCCTAAATCTATCAATTGTTAGGGATTAACAGTTCAAACCCAATGATGAACACAGATGAATATTTCAGAAATTAGAATCAATCAACCAAACAATATTCCTAATCAACATTACTACTCATAACACGATAATAGAGATTAAATGGAGAGTCCCCCCTTACCTCAGATGCTTGATCTTGATCTTTGGTCTCTCCCTCTACAGATCTCCTTCAGTTCTTCGTGTGCTCAGTCCCTTTGCTCTTTCACGTTCTTTCTTCTTCCCAAATCCCAATTGCTTATGAAAATAATAATATTTTAGTAAAAAGGATTATAAAACCACTCTCCCTCTTTTACTAATTACTCATATGGCCCAAATGCCATAAACCATCATTTAATCATTATTTTCACAAAACCCCTAATAATTCTAATTATTAATTCAATAATCCAATTAAATTAATATTAAAATTATACGGGTGTTACAACTCTCCCCCACTAAAAGAGTTTTCGTCCTCGAAAACATACCTCAGGTAAAAAGTTCTGGATAAGAGTCCTTCATCTGACTCTCAAGCTCCCAGGTAACATTTCCCTCAGCTGGTCCTCCCCAAGCTACTCTGACCAAAGCTATTTCCTTGCCACGCAATTGCTTCAGCCTTCGATCCTCAATTCTCACAGGTAAAGTCTCAACCGTCAAGTTATCTTTCACCTGTACATCATCTACTTGGATCACATGGGACGGATCTGAAATGTATTTCCTCAACTGAGATACATGGAACACATCATGCAAATTCGCAAGCATCGGCGGTAAAGCGATACGATAAGCCACTTCTCCCACCCTTTCAGAAATTTGGAATGGTCCAATAAAACGCGGAGTCAACTTCTTTGACTTTAATGCCCGACCAATCCCCGTCATAGGAGTAACTCTCATAAACACATGATCTCCCTCTTGGAACTCAAGTGTTTTCCTCCTCTGGTCATGATAACTCTTCTGTCGACTCTGAGAAGCTTTCATCTTCTCTTGAATCATTCTAATCTTCTCTGTAGTCTGTTGTACAATTTCTGGGCCAATCACAGCACTCTCACCAGATTCGTACCAACACAACGGCGTCCTACATCTCCTACCATATAAAGCCTCAAACGGAGCCATACCGATACTCGAATGATAACTGTTGTTGTAGGTAAATTCAATCAAAGGCAGATAACTATCCCAAGTACCTCCTTTTTCCAACACACAAGCACGTAACAAATCCTCTAACGACTGAATCGTCCTCTCAGTCTGTCCATCAGTCTGCGGATGATAAGCAGAACTCAATCTCAGCTTAGTACCCAAAGCTTTCTGCAAACCTTCCCAGAATTTAGATGTAAACCTCGGATCTCTGTCCGACACAATACTCGATGGAATACCATGAAGACTAACTATCTTCTCAATATACAACTGAGCTAGCTTCTCCATCGGATAATCCATTCTCACCGGTATAAAATGTGCAGACTTCGTCAACCTATCTACCACGACCCAGATGGCTTCACAATTTCTGACAGTTCTCGGTAAACCCGAAACAAAATCCATTGATATGCTATCCCATTTCAACTCAGGAATAAACATCGGTTGCATAAACCCAGATGGTTTCTGATGCTCAATCTTCGACTTCTGGCAAGTCAAACAAGAATACACAAATTCAGCAATTTCCCTCTTCATTCCCGGCCACCAAAACAACTTTTTCAAATCATGATACATTTTAGTAGCACCAGGATGAATACTCAATCCACTACGGTGTCCTTCTTCCAAAATACGTTTTCGGAGTTCATCAACATCAGGAACACAAACTCTGTCACCAAACCTTAGTATACCATTCTCGTCAACTCTGAATTCACCAGTTTTGCCTTGATTAACCAAAGTCAACTTATCAATCAATCCAACATCAGCTTTCTGACCTTCTCTGATTTCTTCAAGAATACCACTGGTCAACTTCAGCATACCCAATTTAACACTAGTAGGAGTACCTTCACACACTAAACTCAAGTCTCTGAACTGTTCAATCAAATCCAATTCCTTCACCATTAACATAGACATATGCAAAGTTTTCCTACTCAATGCATCAGCCACGACGTTTGCCTTACCCGGATGGTAATTCAAACCAAAATCGTAATCCTTCAGAAATTCTAACCACCTTCTCTGTCTCATATTCAGCTCTTTCTGATCAAAGAGGTACTTCAAGCTCTTGTGATCACTGAACACTTCAAATCTCGAACCATACAAATAGTGTCGCCACAACTTCAAAACAAACACCACAGCTGCCAACTCCAAATCATGAGTCGGATAATTCCTTTTATGCACTTTGAGTTGTCTCGACGCATAAGCGACCACTTGTTGATTCTGCATCAATACACCACCTAAACCCATCAGTGATGCGTCACAATAAACCACGAATGATTCTGTCGGACTTGGCAAAATCAAGATAGGAGCACTAGTCAATCTCCTCTTAAGCTCTTGAAATCCTTCTTCACACTTTGCATCCCAAATAAAGGCTTGTCCCTTCCTGGTCAGTTTAGTTAACGGCAATGCTAACTTTGAAAATCCCTCAATGAACTTTCTGTAATAACCTGCAAGACCAAGAAAACTACGAATCTCTGATACCGACTTCGGAGCTTCCCACTGAGACACAGCTTCAATCTTTGTAGGATCCACAGCAATACCATTCTTAGAAATCACATGTCCAAGAAAACTGACTTTCTCTAACCAAAATTCACACTTCGACAGTTTGGCAAAAAGTTGCTTCTCCTTCAACAATTCTAACACAGTTCTGAGATGCTCTGCATGTTCCTCCTCATTTTTAGAATATATCAGAATATCATCTATAAATACCACCACGAACTTATCGAGATAAGGATGAAAGATCCTGTTCATATATTCCATAAAAACACCAGGTGCATTAGTAACCCCAAACGGCATTACAGAATACTCATAATGTCCATACCTCGTTCTAAAAGCAGTCTTCTGAATATCGTCATCTTTCACACGTATCTGATGATACCCAGACCTCAGATCAATCTTGCTAAATACACGCGCTCCAACCAGTTGATCCATCAAATCATCGATTCTCGGTAATGGATACCGATTCTTGATAGTAACCTTGTTCAATTGTCTGTAATCTACACACAGCCTCATCGAACCCTCTTTCTTCTTTACCAGTAACACAGGCGCACCCCACGGCGAAACACTAGGACGAATAAATTTCTTCTCAAGCAATTCCTCTAACTGCTTCTTTAGTTCAGCCAATTCAGACGGCGACATACGGTACGGTGCCATCGACACTGGACTAGTTCCCGGAACCAATTCAATCGAAAACTCCACCTCTCTTTCCGGTGGTAATTCATTCACATCTTCTGGAAAGACTTCTGGAAACTCACACACCACAGGCAATTCGCCACTCGCTACTTTTTCCTTCACATTCATCAATGCAAACAACATAAACACTGCTGCACCATCACCGATAGCCTCATTCACCTGTCTAGCGGTCATCTCCAGATTACCATTACTAACCTCTTCAGGAAAAATTACCGTCTTCGTAAAACAGTTGATATGAACACGGTTGAACTCCAACCAGTTCATTCCCAGGATTACATCAAGTTCTTTCAACGGAAGGCATACTAAATCCATCCCGAATTCTCTACCAAAAATGTCAACCGGACAATTCAAGCATGCATACGAAGTAGTTACCGAACCCGACGCAGGAGTGTCAATAACCATACTTCCATTTATATCAGATATCTCAAGATTCAATCTCATAGCGCAATCCAAAGAAATAAAAGAATGAGTTGCTCCAGTATCAATAATTGCAACTAAAGGTGTGCCATGAATGAAACACGTACCTTTAATCAACCTGTCCTCTGGAGTAGTCTCTGACCCGGTCAAAGCAAAAACTTTTCCTCCTGACTGGTTCTTCTTTGGCTTAGGACAATTAGGACTGATGTGACCTTCTTCTCCACAGTTGAAACAAGTCACAATCCTCTTCTTGCAGTCAGCAGCAATATGACCCACTTGGTCACACTTGTAACACTTCCTCTGATCAACCTTGCATTCATTCCTACGATGTCCCATCTCGCCACAATTGTAACACCTGATACGAGCACTGGAATCTCCCCCACTGGGTTTCTTCCAATCAACAGGTTTACCCCTACCATATGGCTTACCTCTATCCATAGGCTTCTTACCCTTTCTGTCAACTAACTCGCGAGAGTGAGATGACTTCAGCTTGATGCTATCTTCCTCAAAAATCCTGCTACAATCCACCAGATCAACAAACTTCCGGATCCTCTGGTACCTGATACCTTGCTTGATCTCGTCACGAAGACCATTCTCAAATTTGACACATTTCGAGAATTCACTGGCTTCGTCCTCATTATAGTGCACATAGTACCTTGCCAATTCCACAAACTTGGCAGCATACTCCGGCACCGACATATTGCCTTGCACCAGTGCCAGAAATTCAACTTCTTTTCTTCCCCTGACATCCTCAGGAAAATACCTCCTCAGAAATTCCCTCCTGAATACAGCCCAGGTAATTGCTGTATTACCAGCATCCAGCTCAGCCTTAGTTGACAACCACCAGTCGTCAGCTTCCTCAGATAACATGTGAGTACCAAACCTCACTTTAAGGTTCTCAGCACAGTCAATGACTCGGAAAATTCTCTCAACCTCCTTGAGCCATTTCTGAGCACCCTCTGGATCATGCGTGCCTTTGAACATTGGAGGATTGTTTCTCTGAAAATTCCCCAGTTGCCTATCAGCACCAATCCCTGCTCCTACAGTCCCTCCTCCAAGCACACCAGCAATCATGCCCAAAGCCTCAGCGAGAGCATCATCGTTTCTTCCTCTTCCAGCCATTGTTCTGCTTAATCACAAATAACCCAGTCAGAACAAAAGTATCGACAATAACTCGTATTAGTCGCATACACAAAAGACTGACACAAGACTCTGGTCACAACGACCGACTATGCTCTGACACCACTATTGTAACACCCCTCTAATAACCCGCGGCAATTAACCATTAATAAATCAGAGTAGACATGCAAGGGGTATCACAAGTCATAAATAATAAAACACACGTCGGTACCTGTCATGCATTCACTGAAAACAACTGAATTTATAACTCATTAAACAAGATTATGTTTTACACAGCGGAATTAAAAACACAAAGAGTCCACATTCATCATTAATGTGTCTGACTCATTCAACAACCAAACAGAGTTATAATCAAACTCATACACAAACGTATTCCCAGTGTTACATCTACCAGAGCATGACACCGACACTAAAACCAAAAACAGACTTATGAGCTAATCCTCATCAAGTCACGCCGCTATCCTCAATCTGAAAAATGACAACAAGTAAGGGTGAGTCTCATCACAGTTAACCAATGTTATCACATCATAAATAATAACATATCATAGTTATATCATTCACCCAACCGTTTCATATTCAGACAATCACCAATCATATATCCACAGACAAACAAACAATCAATACATAACATACATAATCATGTTATAGCAAATCATGCACATGTATGAAACTGACTCTATGCATGTGGTACCAATCATCACCAGTGGAATCATCCACCGACCGATCTATCATCAATTCAGAAACGGCCCTGCCAGCACCAATTCCACACAATGGGAATTCTGCCCCTCGATGAATCCTCTCATCATATAGGATTCAACTCATGTTTATGAATGCATGTAACATATATATAACATACTTTCATCATTACCAATCTATGAGTAGCATCAACTATACTCATTTCATCATCATCATCATCAATAACAAGCATGTTCATATATATATCACATCATTCAACATAATCAATCATTCAGTAAACCACAGAATCACATCACAAGGTTTACACAGCACTCAACAGTACACAAACAGGCATACCAATCGAAAGTTACACATCATCGAACTTTCCAGAAAAATCACAAAACAGAAATTTCACACACACGCAGCCATACGCGTATCACATGACACATACGCGTCCATACGCGTATCACCTTACCTCATACGCGTATCATACGCAAATCACCAGAACACAAAATAGCCTGTAAACCAACTCATACGCGTATCAGCTCTCCATACGCGTATCACCAGAGCCATTTTCCTCTTTCCACAATTCCATACGCGTATCAGCCTTGCCATACGCGTATCACCAGAATAATTCTCCCCTTTAATTATTCCCATACGCGTATAAGCATCCTCATACGCTCTCATACGTAACACACCAGTACATGGCTCTTGGGACAGGGCAACTGCGTATCATACGCGTATAGCCCCTTGGGAGTGTCCCCCATACGCGTATCAGCCTCATGCCATACGCGTATGGCACTGTTTCATACGCGAAACACCAGAAATGCCCAGTAACCTGCAGAATTCGACACAGTCCAAAAACCCATTCGTTCCCACTCATATCAGTCCACGAAATTGAGTCCAAAAACCAGAAAAATGCATCTAACAGTGTACGAATTCATCCACAAACCATAGCATATGATTCTCTAACCAATTCTATTCATCATACCCTAAATCTATCAATTGTTAGGGATTAACAGTTCAAACCCAATGATGAACACAGATGAATATTTCAGAAATTAGAATCAATCAACCAAACAATATTCCTAATCAACATTACTACTCATAACACGATAATAGAGATTAAATGGAGAGTCCCCCCTTACCTCAGATGCTTGATCTTGATCTTTGGTCTCTCCCTCTACAGATCTCCTTCAGTTCTTCGTGTGCTCAGTCCCTTTGCTCTTTCACGTTCTTTCTTCTTCCCAAATCCCAATTGCTTATGAAAATAATAATATTTTAGTAAAAAGGATTATAAAACCACTCTCCCTCTTTTACTAATTACTCATATGGCCCAAATGCCATAAACCATCATTTAATCATTATTTTCACAAAACCCCTAATAATTCTAATTATTAATTCAATAATCCAATTAAATTAATATTAAAATTATACGGGTGTTACACTGGTCCAGCCCCAATGAGGAATTATGGATGCCAAATTCCCCCTCAAACAAGAGAGGTCCTGCCTAACCTCTGTGTCATTTCATGTGTTTGTTGCATATATATTTGTTTATTTTGTTTATTCTGTATCGGGAAAGGGCTTGATTCCCCCTTGTGGTGAGAAATCCTATACCCGGATTTGAGTGCAACATAAGATAGGATGGAGGATGTCTTCCCGGTGAAGGCCCTCTAATCTTGGTTCACAATTCTACTCTTGGGATTTGCCTGGCTGGTTGTGATTAACTGCGCCACTGCATTCCGAGACTGATTTGTACCAGGAGGACCTAGAAACACATTAACCCCACTTAAAGCCTTTTTTTAGGACGTAGAGCGGTGATTACGGAAGTAATTGTCACGCAGATACTACACTCAGAGAAAACTCTCTTATAGATACCAATCAACGTATCTTTAAGGTTGAGCAAAAACTCTGAGACCCCTAGAACCCGTTCTACAGGTACAAAAATCCTTATCCTTAGTTTACCATTGGGGCGAGGTTTGCGTTTTGACTTCATGACCATTATACCCTTCAACGCCATGTTTGTTTAAAACTCTTGTGTGTGCATTCATGCATTCATGCATCATTCATTAATAAACAACTAAAAACAAAAAGAGTCTTTTTCGAGTCGTTTTTCAAGGAAACTAAATAACAAACGTTTTGAACTTCATAGAAAGAGAGAAACGGAGAAAGGACTTAAGGATCTATATTATGGATTACGGAAGAAAGAGAGCTAGGAAATACACCTTCAAGATTCCCCAGGTCGAGGAACTGGGAAAGCTCGGAAAACTGGTGGTCAACCCCCAGGCTTTCAAGGAGAAGTATGGAAAACTTCTGCCTTTGCTCAATACCAACATGGTGGATGGAATCCTTCCCACCTTGGTACAGTTTTACGATCCAACGTATCACTGCTTCACCTTTCCAGATTATCAGCTCATGCCTACGTTAGAGGAGTACTCTCGTCTGATTGGAATACCCGTGTACGCGCAAGATCCGTACTCCGGTTTGGAAAAGAATCCTGATGACGTTATCATTGCTGCAACTACTCCTTTGAACGTAGTCGACATCAGAACTCATATGGTGAGTAGAGGAGGAATTCAAGGATTGCCCTCCAAATTCCTGTTTGATCAAGCTCGGTACTTCGTCAGCATCCAAGATATGAGCGCTTTTGAGGAAGTCTTGGCTTTGCTTATCTACGGATTGTTTTTGTTCCCTAACATTAACGATTTCGTCGACATCAACGCAATTAAGATCTTCTTAATTGGAAATCCAGTTCCAACCTTGCTTGCGGATGCTTATCACTCTGTGCATTCAAGAAACCTGCAGCGAGGAGGATTAATCACATGCTGCGTACCGTTGTTATACGAATGGTTCGTTTCACACCTGCCAAAGTCTAGCACTTTCTGGAATATGAGGGATGGCCTTTACTGGTCACAGAAAATCATGTCTCTCACTCATACGGACATTGATTGGTGTAGTCCTGACAACGACGAAACCAAGATCATCTTCAGTTGCGGAAGTTTCCCCAACGTACCCCTTATTGGAACTAAGGGAGGAATCAGTTACAATCCAGCTTTAGCCCGTCGTCAATACGGCTATCCCATGAAAAATATACCAAGTAACATCCAATTGGAGGGTCTGTTCTTCAAGAACATCGACGATCATGGCAACATGCTGAAGAAGGAAATTGTCCAAGCCTGGCGTCTTGTTCACAGCAAAGGGAGAAGATTGTTAGGAAAACATCTTTGCATCTCCCTGGATCCTTACCTTCAATGGGTACGCGTCAGAGCATTCAAGCTCAGGATGCCATATCAACATCAAGAACCTATTCCCCTAAGGGAACCAATTTACCTTTTCTCCACCGATGTTGAAAAACTGCAAGCGGCATTAAACAAGGTATGCCAAGAAAGGAATGCTTGGAGGAACAAGTATCGAATTGTCAACACGGAAAATGTTGAGATTCAAAACATCCTAAGAAGGAAGGATGAGTTACTTGAAGTGCTCGATCGACAAGTGACACAATCGTCACTTTCTCATCATATCCCTCCTGCTTCCTGGATCATCGATCAGCTCACGTCAGAGAACGCTCAGCTCAAGAAACAGAAGAAGATGTTAGAACGTGAAGTCGGCTCTTCATCAAAGTTTTAGAGTCCTTTCTCTCAGTTTCTCTGTATTTCCATTTTCAAAGTGTGTAAAAAACGGCGTTTTCGCTTAATTAATAAAAGTTTGATGTTTCATAACGTAATTATGGTGTTTCCTTGAAAAATAATAACTTAATTGCATATCATACATCGCTTTAGTCGTACGCACTGACACGAGAATTGTCGCGGATCTAATAGTCACTTTCCTTTCTCCAGAAAGAGAGGAGGAGAAGGAGGTGAACCAAGACTTTCAAGCTGTCTCATCCATACAACACTCGTTCAAGTCGCAAGAAAAGAATGGAAGACTTTGAGCAAGAGAATGAAGAACTCAGAGAAGAGATTAATACTCTCAAAGGTACTGTTGAAAGACTCAATAGTATGGTAGAAGCCCTGGTAGTTGCGCAGAATCGACCAACGCCAGAAGAACCACAAAGGACTGTGGTTTCCGAGATTGTTTCTACTCCTATTCCTCAGTATACCATGCCGCCTGATCGACCTTGGGGCATGCCGTATAACTTTACTCCAGAAGGGTACATACCTCCAGCTTCTGAAGCTCCAAAAGTCACCATGGATATGCGTCCACCGGAGGGTTACAAACCTCTGGAAATTGAAGTTCCAAGAGCAACGGCAATGGGTTTCGCACAACAGAATGCTGAGATTCCAAGATCTGCTGTCATGGCTTCTCCACAGCCCATTATGCATACTTTTCCCCCGCAAGGCGGACAAGTATATCATCACGCTCCAAGTGAGGATGCTGGCGTGTATGAAAGATTGGACGAGTTCCAAGAACAGTTTCTGCAAATGCAGAAGGAACTCAAGACTCTCCGAGGACAAGATCTATTTGGAAAGAATGCTGCAGACCTCTGTCTGGTTCCAAATGTTAAGATTCCTCACAAATTCAAAGTACCAGAATTCGAGAAGTACAAAGGGAATTCATGCCCACAAAGTCATCTTGTGATGTACGCTCGAAGAATGTCAACTCAGACTGATAATCAACAATTGCTCATTCATTATTTTCAAGACAGCCTGACTGGTGCTGCACTCAAATGGTACATGAACTTGGACAGTTCAGAGATTCGTACTTTTCGAGACCTCGGAGAGGCCTTCGTCAAACAGTATAAGTACAATCTGGATATGGCTCCCGACAGAGATCAACTCCGGGCCATGACTCAAAAGGATAGAGAAAGCTTCAAGGAATACGCTCAGAGATGGCGTGAAGTTGCTGCTCAAATTTGTCCACCACTTGAAGAGAAAGAAATGACAAAAATCTATCTCAAAACTTTAAGTCCATTTTACTACGGACGAATGGTTGCAAGTGCACCAAGTGACTTTACCGAGATGGTAAACATGGGTGTGCGTTTAGAAGAAGCAGTTCGAGAAGGACGCTTGAACAAAGAACCAGAATCTTCTGTTGGTCCAAGGAAGTATGGAAGTTCTTTCCAGAAGAAAAAGGATCAAGATGTCAGCAATGTCTTGCACAAAATCAAGAAGAAATTCCAACCTCAAGTTGCAACAATAACTCCGGTTGTTAACTCAGCGCCAGCTTATCAACCTCAGGTCTCGCAACAACAAATTCAACAAAGGTCGCAGCAACCTCAGCAGCAGGTTCGACCTCCAAATTACAACAATCGGGCTCCAAGGTATCCTGCCTTTGACCCCGTACCAATGCCGTATGCAGAATTGTTTCCAACATTACTGGCAAAAGGACTCATTCAGACAAGGAGTCCTCCAAATCCTACAAACAGTTCCTCACCATGGTATAAGGCTGACCAATCTTGTCCCTATCATCAGGGGGCACCAGGTCACAATATTGAGAACTGTTTCCCTTTCAAGATTGACGTCCAACGATTAGTGAAGAGCGGAATGCTATCCTTCAAAGATACTAATCCAAACGTCCAAGCAAATCCTTTGCCGCAGCATAAAGAAGCTTCAGTAAATCTGATAGATCAACACCCCAACGTCATTCAAATCTACGACATTCGTCAGATAGGGGAAAATCTTGTCAAGATGCACGCTAAACAAGCTGGGTACGGTCATGTACCACCTCACAACTACTTCACATGTGAAATTTGTCCAAAGAATAATCAAGGATGTGCCGTAGTTCAAGCTGCATTACAAGAACAAATGGACTTGGGATGGATTCAACATATCCGAGTCAGAACTGAACATGACATCAACATGGTTCAAGGATGTCCAGGAGAATACAAAATCTACAAAGTTGAAGACCTTGAAGGATCGGTAGTCAGGTTCCACAAAACTTTAAATGGACTTGCCTACTTTGGAACAGATTTCCACGCTTACAGTAGATGCAGAATCTGTCGAAGAAATTCACGAGGATGTTTGCGTGTTCGCAACGACATTCAAAAGCTGATGGATGACAATACCATTACTGTTCTTGCCAACAGAGAAGATGACGAAGTCTTTACCGTATCTCCTCAAATTAATCAAGTTGAACCTATGCAAGTTAAGTATGATAGCAGGAAGACAGCAGTTGCACCACTAGTCATCTACTTACCAGGTCCTGTACCGTATGAGTCCAGCAAGGCTATACCATACAAGTACAACGCTACATTCATTGAAAATGGTAAGGAAATACCATTACCGTCTGTTGTCAACATTGCTGATGTTAGTCGAGTCACCAGAAGTGGACGAGTCTTCAACAGAACAACAGAAAATGTGGAGAAACCTTCGGAGGAAGTACCACATAGGCAAGACAATCATCCGACCAATGCTGTTCAAGCGAAAGAAAATGATGAGATCTTGAAGTTAATCCAGAGGAGTGAATACAACATTGTAGATCAATTACTACATACTCCGTCTAGGATTTCTGTTCTTTCCCTGCTATTGAGTTCTGAAGCTCATAGGGAAGCTCTACAGAAAGTTTTGGAACAAGCTTTCGTAGAACCAAGTGTTACTATAAGCCAATTCAACAACATCGTTGCCAACATCTCCGCCGGAACTAACCTAAGTTTCTGTGACGAAGATCTTCCTGAAGAAGGAGTGGACCACAATCTTCCACTTCACATCTCAGTTGGCTGCATGGGTGATACACTCACAGGAGTCCTAATAGACAATGGATCCTCTCTCAACGTCATGCCTAAATCAACATTATCAAGATTATCTTTCGAAGATTACCCTCTAAGAAAAAGTCATGTCATCGTCAAAGCATTTGATGGATCAAGAAAGTCAGTTTTCGGAGAAGTGGATCTTCCCATAACTATTGGACCTCAGACGTTCAAAATCACTTTCCAGGTTATGGACATTCCAGCACAATACAGTTGTTTGCTAGGTCGCCCATGGATTCATGAGGCTGGGGCAATTACTTCAACACTTCATCAGAAACTGAAGTTCATAAGAAATGACAAATTGGTAACCGTATGTGGAGAACGAGCTCTGATCGTCAGCAACCTGTCATCATTCTCCGACATAGAACCAAAAGAAGTTGTTGGAACTAAATTCCAAGCACTTTCCTTGGACAAAGGAAAGGAGAAAGCAGCGTCTATCTCTTCATACAAAGATGCAATCCAAGTTGTAAAGGATGGCACTACCAGTGGTTGGGGGCACATTAATATTCCTACCAACAACAAGAACAGAACAGGAATTGGATTCTTTCCGACATCATCAAAAGCTATCCCAGGGATTGAGGTAGTTCTCCCTATTCAAGAAACTTTCTGCAGTGGAGGTTTTCTTCAACCTGTTCAACAAACAGTCAATACCATCGGTACGGAAAACACCGATGAAGAGGAATGGTTATCCTATCTTAACAAAGCAGGATATATCTCCCTACCAGAGTCTGATCCACCTTGCTGTTATCCGACTAAAGGATCTGAAAGTAAGACTCAACCAAGCAGTGATGAAGTTACTGACAGCTTCACCACCAGAAGTCATGGTTCATCAGAAGAAGTTCCTCCTATCCCCGAAGAGACTTGGGATACATTAGGAGAACCAAGCGGAAAATTCGACTACATGGTGAAATACTCCGCTCCTGAAAGTTCAAGAATCTCTCTTGAAGATATTGTTCCAACTGGATGGAACATTGATTATGAGTACCTCTCTCAGCCAAAAGAGATGTATAACCCTTGCTATTCATCATCATCGACTGGTGAAATCATCATTGAGGATTATATCCCCAAGTCACCTTCCGAGGCTACGGATCTAGAGTTCACATATCTAGTCAATGCCATCTTGGGAGAAGAGCAAGACCAAAATACAGAAGAGGACGATCTCGAAAGTGTCTCCGACAACGAGTCTCTCCATTCAGAAGATTGGAAGTTTCCTCAAAAGAAAAACCGACATACTCCACTCGGAAATGGGTATGCTCACACCGCTCAGTCTGCTGAAGTAGAAGAAGATCGTCTGAGTGTTGCAAAGACAGTGGTTGGTAAATCAAGACCTACCACAGGCCAGCTTAAGCCTAAGGTTCCAGATTACTTAGTGCACAATGGGGTTCGCCACTACTGGACAGCTGTTGAAGTTTCAACTGTTGTTCGCACTCCTAAGTAGGAACTTTCACCGTTATTTTGTCCTCTCACCATAGCCCAGGGTGAAGAGATGTTTCATAGGGCTTTGCATTTTACTATTTCTTAGGAAAATGTCCCTCTTTGCTTCGCCCAAAGCAATAGAGTTTTGTTTTATAGGGTCTTTGTTTCAAGAAATGACTGTCCATAAATAAAAATGTCATTCTGTTCCTTCGTTTAGTTTTTCCTTTTCTCTTTTTTCGGAAATTGGTAATCCTAAAAAACACCCTTAAAAAACATCAAATATTCCATTAACTGCATACACCGAGTCTTCCCTCGTTGTCTAAATAAAACTTATCACACATATGCAGATTAATCATAAAATACCCCGTTGAAACGTGCGACCGTATGACTTCTCCAAGCTTTGAGTTTCCTGTATTCGAGGCAGAGGAAGAAGAAGACGAAGAAATATCAAAGGAAATTTCACGATTACTTCAACAAAAGGAAGAGGCCATTCAGCCATACAATGAGCCTCTAGAGATCATTAACCTTGGTTCCGATGGAAACAGAAAAGAGGTTAAGATTGGAGCTTCGCTCAGTTCAGAGATCAGAGAGAGTTTGATACAGCTGCTCAAAGAATTCTCAGATGTCTTCGCTTGGTCTTATCAAGATATGCCAGGGTTGGATACCAGTATAGTGGAGCATCACTTGCCATTAAAAGCAGAATGCCCTCCGGTCAAGCAAAAATTAAGAAGAACTCATCCGGAGATGGCCATGAAAATCAAAGAGGAAGTTCAAAAGCAGATCAACGCAGGTTTCCTCGTCACTTCAGAATACCCTCAGTGGTTAGCTAACATTGTTCCCGTTCCTAAGAAAGACGGAAAAGTCCGCATGTGCGTCGACTACAGAGATTTGAACAAAGCTAGCCCTAAGGATGATTTTCCTTTACCACATATTGATATGTTGGTAGACAGTACAGCAAAATCCAAAGTTTTCTCGTTCATGGACGGATTTTCAGGATACAACCAAATCAAAATGGCACCTGAAGACATGGAAAAAACAGCTTTCATCACCCCCTGGGGCACGTTCTGCTACCGTGTTATGCCTTTTGGACTAAAGAACGCAGGGGCAACTTATCAAAGGGCCATGACTACGCTTTTCCACGACATGATGCATAAAGAAGTGGAAGTCTATGTGGACGACATGATTGCCAAATCAGAAAATGAAGAAGATCACATACAGAATCTGACAAAGTTATTTCAACGCTTACGGAAGTTTCAGCTTCGCCTGAACCCCAACAAGTGTACCTTTGGTGTCTACTCAGGAAAACTCCTTGGTTTCATTGTCAGCAAACGAGGAATTGAAGTAGATCCAGACAAAGTCAAGGCAATTCAAGAAATGCCTTCGCCCAGAACCGAGAAACAAGTTAGAGGATTTCTTGGACGTCTGAATTACATCTCGAGATTCATATATCTCATGACTGCAACTTGCGCTCCTATTTTCAAACTTCTACGGAAAAATCAAAGTTGCGTCTGGACAGACGATTGTCAGAAAGCGTTCGACAGCATTAAGGAATATCTGCTCGAACCACCCATCTTGTCTCCTCCAGTGGAAGGAAGACCTTTGATAATGTACTTAACCGTCTTAGAAGACTCCATGGGTTGTGTCCTTGGACAGCAAGACGAGACAAAGAGAAAAGAGCATGCCATCTACTACCTGAGCAAGAAATTCACTGACTGTGAATCCCGCTACTCCATGCTCGAGAAGACGTGTTGTGCTTTGGCCTGGGCTGCCAAGCGTCTCCGCCAGTACATGATTCGACATACTACTTGTTTGATCTCTCATATGGATCCAATCAAGTACATCTTTGAGAAGCCTGCTTTAACCGGGAGAATTGCCCGTTGGCAGATGTTGTTATCAGAATACGACATTGAGTATCACGCACAGAAAGCCGTGAAAGGAAGCATTCTAGCTGAGCACCTGGCTCACCACCCACTCAATGGTCATGAATCAACCAGTTTCGACTTTCCGGACGAGGACGTCATGTACCTCAAGATGAAAGATTACGACGAGCCACTACCAGACGAAGGACCTGAGATAGGATCCCAGTGGGGCTTAATCTTTGACGGAGCTGTCAATGCTTATGGACGAGGAATTGGGGCAATCATTGTTACACCTCAGGGTACCCATATTCCATTTACTGCCAGATTAACTTTCAAATGCACAAACAATGAGGCCGAATATGAAGCTTGCATCATGGGTCTCGAAGAAGCCATGGATCTAAGAATCAAACACTTGGATGTATATGGAGATTCTGCTTTGGTCATCAATCAAATCAAAGGAGAATGGGAAACACGCCAACCAGGGCTAATTCCTTACAAAGACTACGCGAGAAGATTATTACCATTCTTCGACAGGGTAGATTTTCATCACATTCCTCGTGAAGAAAACAATTTGGCTGATGCATTAGCCACACTCTCTTCCATGATTAGGATAAATCATTGGAATGACATTCCTCGGATCGATGTTATGCGCCTGGATAGGCCCGCTCATGTTTTCACAGTAGAAGCAATCATCGACGACAAACCGTGGTATCACGACATCAAGAACTTTCTTCAAAAGCAAGAGTACCCTCTTGGGGCGTCAAAGAAAGATAGAAAGACTTTGAGAAAGTTAGCTTGTAGATTCTTCCTGAATGAAGATGTTCTGTACAAGAGAAACTTCGACATGGTTCTGCTCAGATGCGTTGACAGAAAAGAAGCAGAAATACTCATGAGAGAAATACATGAAGGTTCCTTTGGTACTCACACCAATGGACATACCATGACAAGGAAAATACTGAGAGCAGGATATTATTGGCTGACGATGGAGTCAGATTGCTACCAGTACGCAAAGAGGTGTCACAAATGCCAGATCTACGCCGATAGAATTCATGTGCCACCATCTCTTCTCAACATACTCTCTTCCCCTTGGCCTTTCTCCATGTGGGGAATCGACATGATTGGAATGATCGAACCAAAAGCGTCCAACGGACATCGCTTCATCTTGGTAGCCATAGACTATTTCACCAAATGGGTTGAAGCAGCTTCATATGCAAACGTTACAAGACAAGTTGTCGTCAGGTTTATCAAGAATCACATCATCTGTCGCTACGGCATTCCTAGCAAGATAATCACTGACAATGGGTCAAATTTGAATAACAAAATGATGAAGGAGCTTTGTGAAGAATTCAAGATCGAACATCACAACTCATCTCCTTACAGACCAAAGATGAATGGAGCTGTAGAAGCAGCTAACAAAAACATCAAGAAAATCATTCAGAAGATGGTCATCACTTACAAAGATTGGCATGAAATGCTCCCGTATGCTCTTCATGGTTACCGTACATCAGTACGTACTTCGACTGGAGCAACTCCTTTCTCCCTTGTATATGGCATGGAGGCAGTCCTACCTATAGAGGTTGAGATTCCATCAATGAGAGTCTTGATGGAGGCAAAATTAACAGAAGCCGAGTGGTGTCAAAGCAGATTCGATGAATTGAACTTAATCGAAGAAAAGCGCATGACAGCTTTATGCCACGGACAGCTATATCAACAAAGAATGAAGAAAGCTTTCGACAAAAAGGTTCGACCTCGCACAATCAAAGAAGGCGACCTTGTACTCAAAAAGATTCAATCTTTTCTCACAGATTCGAGAGGGAAATGGACTCCCAATTATGACGGCCCCTACGTGGTCAAGAGAGCTTTCTCAGGAGGAGCCTTAATACTCACGACTATGGATGGAGAAGAATTCACCCGTCCTGTGAACGTCGACGCAGTCAAGAAATACTTCGCCTAAATAATTAAAAGAACAGCTCGCTAAGTTGAAAACTCGCAAAGAGCGACTTAGGCAAAAAAGAGCGTCTCGGTGAATCGAAAACCCGAAAGGGCGATTCAGGCAAAAATTAGAGACATAAAAAATATATATTAATCAATCCCGGTAGACTTAAAACCCGAAAGGGGTAGTTTACGCAAAAGTTAGGGATATATGGCAAGTAACTGTGTTCAGGACAAACTTGATCATTCAAAATCCATAGCGGAGTATTCATCAGCAGTAGGTCATCTTCTACGAAGCACGAATACAGCGCAACTCGGAGTGGAAGGGAAAGATAACGGTCGTCACGTTTCATCGTAGCCCTTTTCCCGAAAATTACCAATTTCCAACTTTGTAAATACTCCATGGAATCAAGCATTTGGCTGATTACCATTCCATATATAATAATTTGAGCCTTGTGCTTTTCCTTTGCAATCTAGTCTTATTCAGTTTCTTGAAATGCATTTTAAGTTTAAACAGTCATTTTCTTGAAACAAATGTTTTCATAAAAATAAAATGAATTTACTTGCAAAAATAAAGGTGAAATTTCTTTCTAAGGTTTACAAACAATAGGAAGAATGCAAACAGTTGCTCCGAGAACGGTTGAGACTCCGGGAACCAAGATTTCCCCATGAGGTCGCTTTGCGAACATCTCCCGATGACGGATCTTTACTTCAATTCATATTACTCACTTCGGACAGCGGACAACTGATAACCAGATATTCCCAACAGAGTTCGAACTACAAGAAGAGGACATCTTCTGATCAACAAGAATTCAAGTCGTATCTTAGGATTTTACATCCGCGACAATTCTATTCACATTCACTTTACATTTTATAATTGTCATAATATTCATGCATACATTACATCATAATTGCATAGTCGAATCAGGCTTTGATCCTGTGAATGCCCGAGTCATTGAGGCATGAACTCAAGTTTCCCCTGCAAGTTCCGGAGAAACTTTTTCCTTCGAGACAACAGTTCATACACAAGGATCTCCCCAAGCAAGTCAACAGATGGTAGTCTCCCTCAAAGAGATAGTTTGTTCACTTTTGGAATTCCTCAGCCGAGATTCTCCTGCAGAGCGACATTCAACAGTCTTCTTCAGATAAGATAGTCTGCTTCGCATTTTGGAATTCCCTAGAGGTTTGGTATTTCCCCAGCAAGGTCAAGAGATGCCACTTTTTCGTCAAAGAAAATAATTCAGAATCTCCCAGCAGATCGACAAATGATTCCCCAGCAGAATCAGTGAATGGTAGTCTTCATCCAGAAGATAGTTCATGATCCCCAGCGGAGTCAACAAATGGTAGTCTTTCCCCAAGGAAAGACAGTTTGTCTGTTAAATACTCAAGAGATCGACAAATGGCAGTTTCTTCAAACAGTTTGTCTGTTTCAGGGATGTTTAGTTCCCCACAGAGTCAATAAATGGTAGTTTTCCCCTTAGGAAAACAGTTTGTTGATTCCCCAGGCACCAGTCGACGAATGGCAGTTTTCACCCCGAAAACAGTTCGTCCGCCTTCAAACAAAGTCATTAGCCCCTCAAAAGAGCGCGGGCCCATATGACAATCTTTCAAAGATGCCAAGTCAAAAGGGAAGATGGTGAAGTTTCTTTATTACCGTCAAATGGTATCTCATCTCCAAGTGCTGATGAGAAGTTTGATGAGGAAACAAACCTTTGAAGTTTCTTTATTACCGTCAAATGGTATCTCATCTCCAAGTGCTGATGAGAAGTTTGATGAGGAAACAAACCTTTGAAGTTTCTTTATTACCGTCAAATGGTATCTCATCTCCAAGTGCTGATGAGAAGTTTGATGAGGAAACAAACCTTTGAAGTTTCTTTATTACCGTCAAATGGTATCTCATCTCCAAGTGCTGATGAGAAGTTTGATGAGGAAACAAACCTTTGAAGTTTCTTTATTACCGTCAAATGGTATCTCATCTCCAAGTGCTGATGAGAAGTTTGATGAGGAAACAAACCTTTGAAGTTTCTTTATTACCGTCAAATGGTATCTCATCTCCAAGTGCTGATGAGAAGTTTGATGAGGAAACAAACCTTTGAAGTTTCTTTATTACCGTCAAATGGTATCTTACCTCCAAGTGCTGGTAAGAAGTTTGATGAGGAAACAAACCGTTGGAAATTTTCTCTTTATCTGAGATATTGTCCAAACGCAACTAAGACCAGTTTCGAGATATGGACATCCGAAACAAGGGGAGGTTGTTTACCTTTTTCTAAGTATCAACACTTAGTTAAAGAAGATGGATTGCGCATCCTACATTGCCATCCATTCACCAGAATCCACATCAAGTATTTCTGCAGGAGTTTGTCTCCTCATCCCCCGCCAAGCGCGACAACGGGATCAAGTCATGCAAAGATTTTATCATCTCAGGAGCGCCCAAAATTCGGGCATTCTTTGATATTTAAGTCTCTTTTACGCAGGAGAGATCGAGATCTCAATCTCTCTCCCTCCAGATAAAAGAAACTTAAATAGGGGCATCTGTCATACCCTAATTTTTGACCCCCCTGAGATGACATATCTTCAGGATTTTCATCAAGTCAAAGTAAGTACCCAGAGCAGTCTGACATTCAATCGAGGGTGTTCAAAGACAAGAAAACTCAGGCAAAGGATCAATCAATAGAGGGATTAGTCTCTAATACAATCATAAGACTCAAAAGCCTCATTATTACACCTATGATTGATTAAGACACCCAGTCATCTAA
The DNA here is from genome assembly GCF_029867415.1 of Vicia villosa. NCBI lineage: Eukaryota > Viridiplantae > Streptophyta > Magnoliopsida > Fabales > Fabaceae > Vicia > Vicia villosa. Next base: position 1,570,877 of record NC_081186.1, read on the forward strand.
GTACAGGATTACTCAGATCAACAGACTAGGGTTTGGAGCCTATCAAGGACTAAAATCAGGGATCACTTTTGGGAAACCCTAAAAAGCCCCAGGGAACCATTCAAAGACATCAATCATCTTCAAATAACTCATATGACAAGATCCACTGGACATTACACCTCAGTTCAAAGTCTACAGTCATCATTGTCCTCTGGTCGACAATTAGGGTTTTTGACCTAATTCACCAAGATAGTTGACTTTTAATCAGGGCATGAATCCAAAACTCAAGACATGATTCAAGAGTCTCTACTACCTCAATATAATCCATTTACATCATTCATTTGAGGATAAGATCTTGTTTCTACACAAAAGTCCAAAAATTCACTTTGTCAGGCAAAAGTCAACTGTATGGGATCACCTTTGACTTTTAAGGTTTTTGGTCAAAAAATGACTTTCAAAGATCAATATCATCAATATATGGATATTAAAGTCATTTGACCAAAGAAATTCAAAGAAATTCATCAAGGAGCAAAAAGTCGGGAATTAGGATTTTTGAAGGCATGGTGAGAACTCAAAATTTCACCTACACAACTCAAAAAACTTCCAACATGAAAGTTGTAGATCTTGCAAAATAAAACAACATCTTACAAAGGAACTTTTTTCAAAAGATCAACCATTTATGAAGTTTTGGAAATTTTGAAGCTTAGGTCATAAACACTTAGAAATTTTTCTAAGTGTTTTAACCTAGTTTTCATCCAACTTTGGGCTCATTTTTCACAAATTTCCCAAATGATTCTGAAGAAGACATAAACTAATGATTTAAAGTAGATGTTTAGGGCTTTTCAAATTGTGTTCAACCTTCTCCAAATTCAATTTGAGCTAAGAGTTATGCTTGTTCAAAGTTGGCCTCATGAAGCAAAATTATAGGTCATGGACACTTTTGGACTTTGCAAATTTTGTGCAAATAACCTCTCTTATGGATGCTACACGACCCATAACACATCTGAACATGTGATTATGTAATGATTACATTTGTGAATTTATGGCAAATTGATGAATCACCCAAGGAATCTTCTCACCAACCAATTAGAGCTCATTTCTGGCTCAGAATTGTCCCCTAAGATTAAATAAAATCGAGGGCTAGGGTATTGATCAAATGGAATCAAAATTCTCATCATTGCATAAGAGATACTTGCAAACTTCCTTCATGGCTAAGAAAGCAAATCAACTTCACTAAGGAAGCTCACTCCTCTGCAGCTATACTGATCCATTTGCCTATAAATACAGATGCATTCCTCATTCAAAAACACACCAAAGCAACCATATTCCTTGCTTTCTCTTTCTCTTCTCATGTTCATTGTTTTTCAAAGTTCTTTGGCAAGAAGAATCGATTTCTTCAAACCAAAGCTCATCTTTGGGAAGTGAACATTCTAACATCTCAAGGGAGGTCATTTGAGGTGATCCAAGCACCTGGATCACTTCTGTAAGTGGAGGAACACCATTGTTGCTCTCACTTTGGAGCATTTGCAGTTGGAGGTCCATAGAGTGATTCAGGAGGTTTCAAGTCAAGCCAATCATCCAGGCACACTCCTCAGGTCATAGTGAAGCTAACCAGATGGCTGCAGCCCATCTGTAACTCAAGAATCAACACCCTCCATGCTCACTTGAAGCTGAAATCGAGGGAGGTCCATAGAGCAATTCAGGAGGATTCAAGCTCCAATAAGCATTCAGTTAGCATCATTGAGTCTCAAGGAAGCTATTGAGATCATTCATTCAGACCCAGGTGCTCTCAATCATCCTCACGACCTCCATTTTCAGAGGTAAGTTTCTGAACTTCACCTCTCTAATTTAAGCACTCTTTGTGAAATAGCTCGATTCTATCTTGTTCAGCATCATCAGAGGATTGAAAACCCTCTATCATCATTCATTTATCTTTCAGTATAGTCATTTAATTTGATTTTGAAATTTTAGGGTTCTTCACGATTTCTGGTAAATTAGTTAGATGTAGTTAATATTAATCCATGTTAGTTACATATTCAAAATCGTGAGTGAATTTAGAGCAAGTTTCATGTTTACATCGTTGCAAATAGTTGAGAAACGAGTAAGTTCAGAAATTCAAAAATGGAGAACTTGAGGTTGAAGACGAAGATGGTGAAGCGCGCCATTTTTGAAATCTCAGGGCAAAGTTTATTTTATTTTGAGTGATAGGTGTTTTATAAACGACTGAACAAACTTGCCCCAGTGGCCACACATACGCCCTTAGTCTCATCATGCCTCAAGTCTGGGGTTCGAATCCCCCTCGCCCCAGACTTTTTGCTTCATTTATTTTTCAATGTTTTGCCACTTGTTTGAAAATATAATAAGTTGGATGTGCATCTTAAACAAACTGCGCGCGTAGCCCAGATGGTGGGTGTTTTGGCCAATGACTTGGAGGGCGTGAGTTCAACCCCTCTAGGTGACAAAAACCATTTTTTTATCACTTTTCACACTAAATTTCTTCACAACTTCACACAATCAATTCACCTATCAAATTAAATCATTTTCACTTCATTTTTCACACACTTGCTATTTAATATACCTACTTTGTGAATAATCAAAAAAATCATAAAAATATTATTTATTTCATGTATTTTAATTAGGTTTAAAATAGTATGTTTTAAATGTTTTCTTAAATACTTTAAAATATATATTTTCATTTTGTTTTAACCTAATTACTTTGTGAATAATTCTATGATAAAACCCTAATTATTTAGGTCTTAATTGGGTATAGATTTCATCTTTGCCTTAATTAAGTTGACTTTTTGTCAATATTCAACATTGTTTTCAATCTCTGATTAAACGGATGATTAGGGTTTTCAAACAACAAAACCTTGCATCATTCCAAATCATTTTTCAAATTGCTTTTACACCAGTACTGTAAAGTACTGGGCCTCTAATAGAGTGTAAGTCCCAAAAACCTTCTCTTCTTAGCTTGTTTTCAAAAACTGTATTTTCAAAATCTTCTTTCTGTTTTCAAAACATTCTTCTGGTATTTGAAGGGCATTATTCCCGGTGAAACTCTTCAGATACCTATGTGACCTTTGTCCATCTTCACTTCTTCTGTTTTCAAAAACCATTAACTGTTTATCATATATTCAACTGTTATCAACAAAACAAAAAAAATTACTGTTGAGGCTCTGTACATACTTCTTCAATGGCCTCCACTCCATCCAGGTTAGGCTTTACAAGCTTTCAATTTACAGTCTTTCTTTAAATTACTGTCAAATATAAACTGTGCATATATATTAGTTTAGAACTACGTTTGAGTATAAACCTTAGGACAGTTAAACTATATATATATATTATAGGAATATGGCCTAGGATTGAGAATGTCTTCCCGGTGAAGGCTCTTTCCTAATTAGAGATCTGTAGTCCAAACCCCCAAGATGAATTATTCCCGGTGAAACATCTTGGTAAAAAACCTTAGAATCCAAAATAATAGGGCACATCCACCCAAAGAGGAATTATTCCCGGTGAAACCTCTTACCCATTTGCTTAGAGCCAAAATAAGTTCAAAACTACATAGCTTCCTCTTGTGCTATAACAAGGACCCTCGATTAGCCTCCTCTTGGGCTTTGTACAAGGACCCACAGGCTTCTTAAAAGCATTTCCAGCTTCCTCTTGAGCTTGTATACAAGGACCCATCAGGTTTCTTATAAACATAGGAACAGGTCTTTAGTCACCTTTTAGCCTACCCTGGTGAGTTTCTTCTAATTTAAACCAGACTTTAAACAAGCTAAGTTTGTCTCAATTTTGCATTGAGTACACCTTTTGGAATGAGAGACATGGACAGTCTCTGTCACCCTTATCTTCATCAATCTTCCTTAGCAGAGTCTAGGATCCATGTTTGATCATCCTCAGTATGTGTCAGCCTTCATCTTGGGCTTTAAACAAGAAGTCTCCATTAGATAATCTTTCTGCCATCCATTTCAATAAATCCCTGGAAAGGGTTAGCTTCCACACATTCTTTCATTTTCAATAAACCCCTGGAAAGGGTTAGCCTCCAAAGTCAATTAAAATCAACCTCCATTTCAATAAATCCCTGGAAAGGGTTAGCTTCCACACTTTCTTTCATTTTTAATATAAACCCCTGGAAAGGGTTAGCCTCCAAAGTCAATTAATAAATGTCAAAAATAAAGATTCATTTCTCTTAGGAGATAATTTCCCCAAAAGAGTCAAAACCCCTGGAAAGGGTCAGCCTCCAAAAAAACATGATAAAGTCAGTCTTTTAACAGACAAATTCACCAGCTGAGTCAAAATCCCTGGAAAGGGTTAGCTTCCAAAGAAAAACAGTCTTTTAATAAATAAAATCTCCTCAGTAGAGTCAAAACCAACAAAAACAGTTAGCCTCAACCTTGGGCTTCATACAAGGCACCCAAACAATAAAACTCCCCTATCAAGAGTCAGCCTCAACCTTGGGCATTGTACAAGGCAGATAATAGAGTCTCCCCAGTGAGTTCTTCATCATTCAGTAGCCACAACCTTGGGCTTTGTACAAGGCAGATAAACCATACTTTCATGTGTCAAGGATTCCTAACACCTAGGATCTTTTCCCCATAGAGTCATCCACACTCAGTTTATTTAAGAGTCTGCCACAACCTTGGGCTTTGTACAAGGCAGAAAATAATGTTTTCCCTAGCTAGAGTCAGCCACAACCTTGGGCTTTGTACAAGGCACATAAAATAGAGTCATTCATTTAATTATCCTCAGCAGTCAGCCACAACCTTGGGCTTTGTACAAGGCACACAAATAGAGTCTCCCTAAGTAGAGTCAGCCTCAATTCTGGGCTTTGTACAGAACACAAAAAATACCCTGTAATTAATCCCCAGTGGAGTCATCTCCCAGAGTCAATAATATTAATTAATCAATCAAAAAGCCTCAAGCTTGGGCCTCATACAAGCCAGCTAAAGTCAAATCTTTTATACAGTAGATAGACATAGCTTATCTCTATAGAGAGATATTTTTACTACTCTACCACATTCAAACAAACATTTTCATTTCAAATTTCAATTTTAATCAAGTCTCCCATTTAGGATTTTGAAAGGCATGAGCTGGCAGTAAAACCCAGACATGTGGTAACTTTCCCTAATTTGGATGAGCATCTTTCTTTCATTTAAGAGGCATTTGACTGGTATACTTGCACATACACAAGTAAGGTCCCCCTCTTGAATGAAATGAATTCAGTTATTCTGTCACTTTTAAATGTTTGTGGTAGAATAGTACTAATACCTCTCTGTAAAGATGATTTCATGTCTCTTTACTGTAAACAGAGATTTAATTCCAAGCTTCAACCTTGAGCTTCAAGCAAGGCACCAAAAACAAGTAATTTCCCTAGTTAGTTCCCCGAACTACATTAAGCTCTGACTTCCACTAGGGATATGTAGGCATGAGGTTCACAAGGAATCTCAGCGAGCTAATAAAATACCAAAAAATAGTCAGTTTGTTTGTCTGTCTGTCTTTTTTTTAATCAATTCAATTCCTTCTCCTAATACAAAGGAGAAACTTTCCCAATCATTAGCAATAAACACAATCACAATGACACAGAGAAGGTTCCTGTAGAGTACTACAGATATGTAGGGTGTTTAAACACTTCCCTATGTATAACCGACCTCCCGGACTCCAGAATTTCTAGTCTAGGTGAAATCCCCACACTTAGCAAACTCCTAGGGTTTAGTTGAGATCTTTTTTTCCCTTTCCTACTCGTAGGACCAATAAGAAAGTTCGTGTGATATCGTAGGAAGAACTGAAACAAAATTCATCCCACCACGGGCGCATTCTCCTTCCAAATTTCGCGTGAAGGGTTTAGCGTGCCGTCCTCCCAAGTGAAACGGGGAGGTAAAGAAAACGACCACCACACCTTCAAAACACACTAAACCACGATACTACGGATTTTCATCCTTTTCAATCAGGCAAATTCAAAATGCCTTTCAAATCACAACTTCTAAAACTACGATAGGCCATTCAAAAAGCCTTCAAACCATTCAAATCAAATTCTAAGGCGTACAATCCTATGCCCGAACTACGTTGACTCTGATTCTCCATAAGAAGATACGTAGGCACTTGGATAACCAAGGCGAGTCCCCCTCCCTAAAATCTCAATTTTCCCCTATTCAATTCTTTAGCTATTAAACCTCAATATTTTAGCCATAAACCTTTACCTTAGATTCAAAGCCAATAGGAAAGGGTTGAGGGTGCCTAACACCTTCCCTCGACCTGATTATAATAACTTACCCTGAATCTCATAACTGCGTAGGGTTTCCTATTCGCCCTTCAGAATAGGTGGCGACTCTAAAAACTTTCATTTTTAGGGCAGGTTGCTACATTGTGAAAGCACTATCAACCAATCTAATAAGTATAAGTCAGTTGTGTAATCAAGGACTCAGAGTTAACGTCGCCAAATTTGAGTGTCTTGTCATCAATAAAAAAAATGAAGTAGTTATGAAAGGAGTCAGGTCCAAAAATAACTGTTATGTGCAGATTCCTCAAAATCTAAGGTACTCCTCGTCATGTCAAAGGATTCAAAATAAAAGAAAGTTTATGATTCCCAAAAATTATATCAATGATGCGGTACTTGGTGGAATGTTGTATAAAATGTTAGAACAAGATTGGGATCTATGTTCAGAATTTGGTTTTGATGATAACAAGCATATATTTTGTGAGTAAAAATTTTATTACTAATGATTTCATTGAGTGTGCAGATGTTATGCTAAAGGCCTTATACGACATTCATAAAAAACAAGCATATTGGTAGTATCAAAAACTAGCTTAAAGACTGAGGAATGAAACAAATCAGAAATAGTATCAGATAAGCTCAAAGGAATAAACCAGAAATATCATATGCATGAAGTCTCAAAGTAACAAGAAGATCACAAAATTCTTTTTAAAAAAAATTTTTAAAAAAATTTTCCCAGACTTCGAAAATGCATCTCCGAAAACACCAAAACGGGGGTGTTTTCGGAGATACACTTCCAAAAACACCTTTTTTCAGATTTTAGTGTAATTCGGAAGTGCATTTCTGAATTATGCAGAACTCTATTTTTTTATGCTTTTTCTAATAGTCCCATACGAAATATATACAAAACGTATAATATATACAAAACGGAAAAGCCGAACAAAACAAACCACATATAAACGTAATATACTAATATAATAAATAAAATTCAGATAATATATACAGACCAAGTCATAGTGTGCGAAATATATAATCTGAATACAAAAAAAATAAACCCGGACCCCTACTGGGTATGCCTAACCCTCTCTCCCTGCGCCCTCCTCTGCCGCCTGTATGCCGCCGCACGGCCTGCATCAGTGACGATCCTCTCAATCACGGCGACTGCCTCTGGACCGCCCTGATCAACGATACCTCGATCCAACGCGTCCCGCCCAAGCATCTCTATCTGCTGACAGATCGGCAGGAGATCAATGGCGCGGTCATCCTCGACATGCTGGTTCTCTAGGATCTCCTCGTGTGCTGGCCTAGGAGCGCCAGGAGCGTCGGGTCTCATCAGAGGATGTGACACCCGATAGAACCATGTGACATATCCCTCCACACCGTGCCAGTCCTGGGTGACCCGAATGCGACGATACTCCTCCGGGACCACATGACGCTCCCAATCCGCAAATATGCCAGTGAGCTGCACTCGGGTCACTGTGTCGGGAGCAGCCTCAAAAGATGACCTGGGTATCATCTGCACAAATCCAAACTGCCGCATGCACCGCTCAGGGAGATACCGCACCATAAACTGCGGGAGAAGTAGTAGATGATCCAGCTCTGAAACACAAACACGATAATGTATTAAAAATAAAAACGAAACATAAATAAATGTGAAACAATTAAAATGAAACGTACCGTAAGTAGTGTGCAGGATCCGGTCAACTTCCTGGTCCTCCAGTTGGAAGCCTCATTCAGCTTCTGGTATAGGTATGCCAGAACAGCTGACCCCCAGTTCCACTGGTGAACGGTAGTCAAGTCCATGAAATAGCAGAGGTAGGTCATGTCGACGTACCTTGCACTCTTGTCCACAAAGAGTGAAGCGCCTACCACAAACATGTACCAGCACCGGAGAGCGCATCCACAGTGATACTGTGTATATAGGGCGTCATCCGCCTCCTCGGATCCGGCCGCCGCCACCAGGTGGTGCTCGAAATAAGCGCTCAATGTGGAGAACTGGATATGAGGCCCATTTGTCGTATGGCACTCAAAGTCAGCAACTTCGGGCTCCATACCCAAATAAAGCGCCATCCACTCACTAGCTTCGATCCTCTGGATCCGGGAGTGGTCCAACAGCGCCCCCCTGATCAGCAAGTGGAGAAGACACTGTACATCGTGCAAGGTGATCGTCATCTCCCCAACCGGTAAGTGGAAAAAAGACGTCTCCCTGTGTCACCTCTCCACAAAGGCACCCTGCATGCCGTGGCTGATGGTGGTATACCCTGTCATGCACAGCCCATTAAGCCCTGAAGCTCTCACCGCGTTGTTGAACCACTCAGCACTCGGTTTAAACAGACTGAAAACCTTCCGGGAGTGGTTCACCTGTTTCAAGGTCTGTCTCTCCTATTACAACAAAAACAAATAAAAAACTATGTTAATTATACCGTTAAGAAAATGTTGAATAAACGGTTAAATTAAAAATGGTTAAATAATAAAGTCGGGCAAATTATAAAAAATACCTCTCCCCCCAGATACGCCGAGCGACGTGCTCGTGGTAGGTAATCAGCAAGGTAGTGTCACTGGGCCCTCCCGGATAGCCCTCCTCCTGCTCCTCCTCCTCCCCGTGTGGAGGGTCAACATCCAGTACCTCCTCCGCCTCGTGGTATGTCACTGCCTCCTCCTCCTCTCGCTGGCGGGAAGAAGATACCCGAGCCAGACGACTCCTCGATCCAGATGCACAGGTACCCTCGTCCATCTGCACGGGAACTCGCACACGTCCCCGGTCCTGCCCCCGTCCCTGCATCGACGCCAGCTGCGCCGCCCGCTCGCGTCTAGCCGACGCAGTCTGGGTGTCTCTACCCTGTCTGATGCGTGCTGGGTTGTCTTCCATGTTCCTAAAAACAGTTGAATTCAATAAGAATGCGAAACAATTGAAAAACAAAAAAAAAATGAAATTCTGGACCACTTCGGAAGTTCATTTCTGAAACTGGGAATGGAGGTGTTTTCAGAAATGAACTTCCAAAACACCCCTGCGAAGAAGTTTTCTGCAACTTCCATGGCAGACCCCAAAATCCATCTTCAAAACAACTTGTAATGCTTCTAAACAACCTAAATACTACTAACAACCTACCCCTACATCATTTATGCAATTGAAAACAACCCTAACATGCATTTGAAATATGGATCTAACAATTATAAAACTTACAAATTGAAGTGATTGAAGGGCTTTTGAATGTAGTATAGCAAGGTGATTAGAGCCTTTGATGTAGCCTTGGAAGTGGTTTGCAAAAAATCTCTAGAAAGTTGAGTTTGAAGTTGATTTAGGGTAAATGAATTGGGGGAGGGGGCTATTTTGCTAAATCTGCAAAACGCGGAGTATTTCGGAAATGCACTTCCGAAATGCTGTTTTCAGAAATGCATTTTCGAAATAAGACAAATTTTGAAATAAAAAAGGCGCTTTCGGAGATGCATTTCCGAAAACAACATTTTCTTGCATTTCGGAAATGCATTTCCGAAGTAAGGGGTATATTTGGTTTTTCACCAGAGGTGACCAAGAAAGTTGGAAGGTGGGTAAAGAAATTTCCTTCTTTTTTTACTATAAGTCATGAAGCCCAAGTTCAAGTTTTTTTTATCAAGTTTGTTAAGGTCGTTTTGAAGCCAAGTGTGACCACCACCCCAAACACAATGCTCTCACGTTTCTCTCTCTGCAAAGTTTTGTCACCAAATTTTCCATATTTCATACACTTCATCATCATCTAGAAGCTCAAAACAAGACAAAAAAGAATAACAAATTTCATTCCTCACACAAATAGTACACGATTTGCTTCCTCCCCACTCACCACTACCACTCCCATAAAATCTGCATCATTTTCATTCCGCAACTAACAACCTTGATTCCATCTTATCCATTCTCCTCACTCAAAATCCCTCTACCACCTTCACTCTCATTCACCTATAAATAAGAGTGTCCATTCACAAGAAAAGAGGAAGAAAAATTACAGAAACTCTGCCAAAATATAACCAAAAAGCTTCCTCCAAATTTCTGCAGATCCAACAACCTTCATCATTTTCCATCGCACAAATTCACCATCCACCATAAATCCACCAAAAACCATGTCAATCCTCTACACAAAACGATTCCAAATCTCTGCTCCCTTTTAGTCTCACGCAACGACACACTCTGTCCAAACTCAACTAAAACCAAATTCTTCATAGCTTCAGTAACCACGATTCTGCATCCACGGATCCTTCAACTTCAATACACGTCACAGATTTTCAATTCAACTCCGACTCAACACACAACAACGCAACGCATAACCTGATTCAAGTCGTTGTAAACCACAACATTCACACATTCAGCGTTCATAATCTTCCGTCCACAACACATTCAGCTTCACCATTCACGGACGCACGACATACAATGTTCAACTCACCGTTAATTTTGCATCATACTCAAGCTCTGAGCGTCGTTTATTCAGACTCGTCATTCCAAGTTAAATCTCTTTCCATTGTTCTTGCTTGTTATTTTGATGTTTGTAATCTTTCCTTCCTGTATTGTTCAAATCTACACTTTATTTGGTTGGAATCTTGTTTTGTCTGCTATTGGATTCATAGAAATAGAAAGAATAGAGGAAGTGGTTTGCTTGTGTTGAGTTTAGAGATGAGAGAACGTGAGAAGCATGAAATCTGGAAACAGAGTATAGAGTAGAGATGATGAGGACCTTTGTTGGTTTTTTGGTTAGAAGTAGAGAGAGCAATAGCGTGAAAGTGAATAGAGGAAACCGAGTGTTTTTTAGAGAGAAGATACACAATGAGAGAAAAAATTTAAGTCGTTTGAAGTGATGAGGTGGGGCGGATCCAATTAGTTTCTTTAGGGTTTCAGTTCTCAAATATTTATTAGGCCTGTCATTGAGAGCCCACCGAATTTCTTGTTGCACTACCCCATGCATTTACACCTCCCTGTTGCTGGATTCAGTTACAATTATTTGGGCCTACTGTAGTTTATGAGGCCCATCAACGGTTTACTCATTACACATACCACTGCTAGACCATACACCCTCCACTGGCTGTTAGGAATTTTATCAACTTGGGCATCCTTCAAAGCCCAGAACCGATTTCACATATACACCCTCCATTTTTTCTTGCACTTCCCCTTTGTTTTTTTTAATTATCTTATTTTAGTTTCCTATTTTATTATTATTAGTTTCTAATTGTTTACTTACAAAAATCCAAAAAAATATAATCTATCTTAGACTTTTATCTTCTCTTTATTAAAAACCCCAAAAAAACATTAGATATTAGATTAGTTCCTTTAATTCTAATATTAGGTAGAATTAGTATAATATTAGGATTTAGAATTTCCCTTTACAATTAGGTTTCTTTTCTTTTTCCTTTTTAACCTTTAAAATACCTAATAAATTATTCAAAAGTGTAGAAGGGTGAGTATCCTTGCATTAGGATTTAATTCACTACTATCCACATTTCCCTCTAAAAAATACCCGAACAAAAAATACATAAAACACCTAATAAATTTCAGATTCTTCAAAAAGTAGAGAAAGCTGAGTATCCCTGCATTGGGATTTAATTCACCATTATCTACATCAAAAGATACCAACCAATCATTTCTCGTCTCTCTCTCGCCTTCCGGGCTTTCCTTCCCTTAACGGACATGTTACTTCCTTTCGATCGCAAACAGGTAACGCATAAGACTCCACTCAGCGAGCTGCTATCCTAATGCTAGGATGCGAACGTAACTTCGTCCACTAAAAAACACAAAACAAACAAAAATATTGAGTCGAATTACGACGCTCTGATTCCTGAAAGGGATACGTATGCATCAAGTCGCGGGGCTTGAACGAGCACAATTTTGTAATTACTTTTTTCTTTTCCCCGCATTTTCTCCTCTCTTTTTCATATTCCTTTAGCTTTAGCATTATATAACACACCCTTAGATTAGAAGCAAGCATAAGTGGATCCTGTGGAGTAACACAGACGTGAGGGGTGCTAATACCTTCCCCTTGCGTAACAGACTTCCTTACCCGATCTCTGGTCGTAAGACCTTTTTCTTATCCTTTCTTTCTTCCGGGTTTTCTCGATATTTTCCCTTCCCTCCGTGGGATGAATAAAGTTCGGTGGTGACTCTGTTCTTTTTTCGAGCCAGTTAGTTGGTATCTTATTTTCGAGAGAGGTGCGACAGCTTGGCTACTCTGCTGGGGAATATGTAAGTCAATCATAGCTTCTGTTTGCTTTTCTTCTTTGGGTGTTTATTTTATTTGCTTCTGTTTGCTATTTTAGATTATATATATTGTTTATTGCAATCTCTATTATATTGCTTGTCCTTTGTCCTTTGTGGGTTAAGTAAAACTATAGCCTTTATCCTTTGTTTCTCAAACCGTGAACCAGGCCAGGTTACAACCCTCAAAAGTCCTAATTAAAGCACGGTTCGTTTTGAAAGCATACAAACAGTAAAATCATGTCAAACTTACTCCTAATATATTGCTTGTCATTTGTGTTAGTATCAATACAACATTCTGACTAGTAATCCATCTGTGTCTTTCTTGACAAGTAAAAGCTTTTGACTTTGAGAATTAACATGTACATTGCATCCTTGTCATCTTTTTCAAAACAGAATCGCCTCTTATCTGAAAGTAAGTACTTGATACCAAGGAAAGTTCGACAGTGAAATTCCATTGAGTAGTCTTACTGGGGCAAAGATTGGTCATACTTGAAGAATCCATCGAGTAGGGCAGTTCCTCTCAATCTGAGACATTCATGACGAACCTATGATTAACACTTGGGCAGACCATTACAAATCTTTGTGATTCAGGCACATCAAATTTCCTTCTCAAGAGACCCAGCAGGCTAGGGCAGGCCAGTAACATTTCCTTTCTTCATCTTTAATTAAGTTTCGGATATCAAGACAGGTGTCGACGAGTCAAACCAAACACCTCCACAAATACTTTCCACAAGCAGTAACCTTTTCGCAAGGCCACTCTCCATCCATTTCCCGTATCTTGGAAACCAACATTTAATCCATCATGATCATTCATACATCATGCATATCATCGCATTCTCATAAAGCCAAAATCCAATCCATCAATGATAATCCACTAGAGCCTAATTCATTGGCATTTCTCCCACAAAAATCCAATCATCCATAATACAGGGGCATCCTCCCTACTTTGATCCCTAAACAGAGTGCCAGAACTCCATTAAACATATTCCCCACAAAATTAGAAACCCTGACCATCAATTAGTACATTGCATACAATCATTACATTGCATTGTGTAACACGGTGTGGCTTGCACTCTAGTCCTCGTGATCTGAAGGTGTATGGAGATCCAATGGCTGAAACATGGGGTGTATCGTGAGCCCTCATGTGTAGTGTACACTAAACCTGAAAGTATATTAATTCATAAAAATATATGTTGGAATAAGGGCTCGAACCCATGCCCTTCTGGTTGAATAGCATCCTTGAGTTACCATCTGTACCACCTGCGCTTTTTGACAATTGGACGACCACCATTCAAAATCATAAACAAAATTAATTAAAATGACAAGAAACGCACGCGCTGGGCAAAGACGTTTGAATTACGCCAATGGGACGTTGCCACATCATCGTCTTCTTCGTTTTTACAAGCCCGGATTTAGCTACGGATTAAACGCAGATTTGCTACGGTTCAGGACGTAGCCAAGCACCTTCATATGCCATACTCATGAAAACGCTGCATAAATTCCAGATAAGGCCATGGTTTAACCCGGTTTCGTCTACTGAATCCAACGGAGACCTTGTTTTGAGCCAATTTCTTCTGTATCCATGGTTCCCAATTTCAAGAAACCGAAACCCTGGCCATGGCACATGGTGATACCTGCATCAAAACTCAAATCTAACTATACAAACATGTTATACACATTAATACAAACAATAATATACAATCAATTGATGTTTATAATGCTTGTTTGATGATAATCGAAATTAAAAAAATGGTTAAACCGTGAGTTTATAGGTGTTGATTCCAGGTGTTGTAGGCTTCGATCCTGATTGGGAAACGACCAACAATCTTCCAAGAACACGACTGAACCTCTAAAAGCCGTTGGATATCCTTCAAACTCCCAAACTGAATTTAAAATTTCCTTGACTTTTTGAGTTTGGTATGAATGTTTTTGGGCTGCAAAACCTTGTGAATCCTCCTCTTTTGCATTGACACGAGTTGTATATATATATATATATATATATATATATATATATATATATATATATATATATATATATATATATATATATATATATATATATATATATATATATATATATATATTAGATGGAATTAGGGTACAAATTCTAGGTTAAATCTCTTTGAATCCAAGATTGGCAATTTGAAGAAATATTATTTGTAAAACCTTCCAATTTTTTCCAATTTCAATTTAACTCTTCCAATCTTGCCTTGCATGAATTTATATTGTATATGAGGTATAATTGTGATTGGATATGATTGGAATGAAGAGCCAAATCAAATCTTTGATTTTTTACTTGATTTATTTGAGTTTAATCACTTTTTAAATGAATAGAAAATTCATGATAAATCAAATAAATTATATAAATTTGTGGAAATTGAATTGGATGTCTTGGATAACTTGAGGATCAAGATTGGACCAAAAAAGATTGGGCTTGTTTGCAAGAAAACTCATTTTGAACCTCATTTGTTTCACATTTTTCACTCAAATTTGTCCAACTTTGACAAGGCATATCTCTGTCAATTTTTAAGATATGGAGGAGTTCTAGGACTTTTATGAAAGCTCAAAATGTCCTATACAAGCCACTTTGGAACCTTTTTTTCATTTGGAGATTTTATATTGAGGATATGGGCTTTGACAAAAAACTGCTTTTGGTTGACTTTAAAAAATGACCTATAATCTTTTGATCCATATCTCTCAAGTGAAGCATTTTTAGATTTGGCATGTGAGAGACAAAGTTGTAGGGAATTCAATTTCCTTCAATATGAGCTTTGGATGGAAAATTTATGATGTTCCATGTGAAAGTTATGGCTGGTCAAAGTTTAGTTGACTTTTTGATCGAAAAACCCTAATTTAGAAACTTCGGGCTTTGTTGATTTCTGAACTTTCCTTGATGAATCATGATCAACCCTTGATCAAATGATGAATTTTACTTCAAAATATTGATGTTGACAAAAAATCAAGAATTTTGACTGTATTTTGACCACAGTTGACTTTTAGCTCAAATTTGTCGACTGTTGACCATTTGAGCTATTTTGTGAATCAAAGCTTGAAATATAGTGGGAAAATTTTGGGGTATGACAGCTGCCCCTGTTCAATCTTCTTAAACCTGAGGATGTAGGTTGGTTTGTATGCCAGCCGGAATCTGAAGGTGGAAGAGGATTGAACACTAGAATACCAAGAAATTTGCCCTTGCTGATGCAGGGACTTTTTCCGGAGGTGGGCTTACATATGACATCCAGGCAAGGTATTGTTGGAGATGGGCTTAAAGATGCCATCTGGACATTAGCAGAAGTTTATCGGAGATGGGCTTACAGACGCCATCAGTTGATATATCGACTTGTGTCAGACTGAGTCGTACATTAGACCGTTTTTGTGGTGTCAGAATTAAGTTGTTGGCTCGATTTCTTCGAGCGTCTGGATCATATAAGCGAATTGATTTTCGTGACTCTGTTGTCATGATTCCATTGTTGTGACTCAATTGTCATGATCGTTTATGAACTGAATACCGGGATTAGATATGTGACTCAACTGTCGTGACTCCATTGTCGTGACTTAATTGTCGTGACTCAAATGTCGTGATTCAACTGTGGTGACTCAGTTGTCGTGACTCCATTGTCGTGACTTCATTGTCGTGAATCCGTTATCGTGACTCCATTGTCGTGACTTCATTGTCATGACTCCATTGTCTTGACTTCATTATCGTGACTCCATTGTCGTGACTCCATTGTCGTGACTCCATTGTCGGGACTCAATTGTCGTGACTCCATTGTCGTGACTCAATTGTCGTGACTCCATTGTCGTGACTCCATTGTCGTGACTCAATTGTCGTGACTCTATTGTCGCGACTCCATTGTCGTGACTCAATTATCGTGACTATATTGTTGCGACTCCATTGTAGTGACTCAATTGTCGTGACTCTATGTCGTGACTCCATCGTCATGGTCTTTCTGAATTGAGTGTCATGATTAAGTTTGTCTCTTTCTTTGATCATGTCAGCACTGTTCATGGTGACCGAATTAGATCTTTGAGGTTGATCGTGTCAGTACCGTTCGTGGTAACGGAATTAGATCTGGGAATATTGACCGTGTCAGCACCGTTTGTAGTAACTGAATTAGATCTTTGAAAACTAGAGATATTATTTATTTGCTTGTACTTGTATCCTGAAAAAGGTAAAGTTAGTCTCTATGCAATATCATGATGCATGTATTATGTGATGAGTTTCTCAAAATAAATGAGAAACTTGTATGTTGTGCATGAGTTTATCATGAGACACTATATGACACGTATGGATATGTATATGATATATGATGCCTGAACATGATTTATGCTATCTGGAGTATCTTGATCGAGAAAGTAAAATCTCCAGATCATTGTGACTCTGATGCCTGATCTTGTTTTGAAGATATACATCTGGGAATTTATGATTTCTGCTTGGGGATGAAAGCAATTTGAATGATTGATTTTGATGTACCCCAACTGGGGATAAGAGAGATGAATAAACCCTGTTGGAGGAGAGATTGAAGATAGCTACTTGAGGAATACCCTGTGGGGATATGACCTTGTGAGACTGACACTGTGGGAAGACGTGGATGCCTTGAACATTGCCCCCATTAGTTATAGTGACTGTCATTACTGGACTTGTATTGATTGGAACACACCGATGAGTATTGATCGAAGTGTCAAACTGGCCTTGCATAGCTTTGCCCTAGCTAGTAGGGACTTTGAAGAGATTCGCCTCGCGAGGACTTTATGAGATGTGTATTATGGATGACATACCCCCAGTAATCATAGGCTTAGGACAGTGTCCCATGTCGATTAGGAAGTAGCTTCAGAACCACTTGGATGCATGCCCCTAATTGTCTAGCATTCTTGAGAGATTCTCGGAATCTTGACCTGATTGCCCCAGATTGAGTGGATAAACTGTGTCATGCCCCTTGTATTCTTTGACCTCTAATCAACTGGTTCAGATGCAAGAGATATTGCTGCTGAAGTGGTTTCGTCTGTCGGGATGACTCTTAGTCATTAGTCGTACCCGGTGCAGATTCTTCCTGATGCTAACACTTGAAATTATGTAGCAGAATATGTTTAATAATGAATTCATGAGATGCGATGCATATGTCTGTCTTGAGTTTTTGAAAAACATTAAAATAGGAGATGTAAAAGCGTGATGTTTATAAAAACGCGATGTTTGTAAAAATGAAATATCAACTCAGCATTTGTGGTAAACCTTAAGGAGTCAGATACCTTTTTGGTGACAATATGCTTTCGAACTAACCATGCTTCAGTCAGGACTTTCGAGGGTTGTAACGTGGCTTGGATCACGGTTTAAGAAACAAAGAATAATGGCTCAAAGTTTATTTATACCCATCCCAATCTTCGTGATGTTCTTCGATCCTACGCTCAGTTAACTTTTCATTTAAGTCCCAGCAGAGCGTCACATTGAAATTTGATGATGGTTAAGCACTGGACATTTAATTGGACAGGCAGTCATCCTTTTTTGTAATATTTTCTTTCGTTGAGGATTTGTAGTGACCTCTTTGTTGACTTTTTTATCCCTAACTTTTGCCTGAAATGTTTATTTTGAGATTACAGTCAGCGGGATGTTTTGATTTTTGATGAGTCTCCTTCATAGGTTTTGACTTAACAGCTTTTTTCTTTTTGGTGGATATTGACTGCCTGACTTAATGGTTGCAGGAACCCATCATTATTTGGTGTAAACAAACGGCTAGTATAATTGAGTTAACTGAGTAACTACCCTGCCCCAGGTTATGATCAAGGTTTTAATCTGTACGAAAAAGAAAACTTCCACTTCTTAGGCTCTAAGGGGTTGACGAGGGATTAACATCCTTATATCTCCACTGTTTAGGAATTGAAACAATGTCTGTACATCGTCAGCATAGTCCGTACAAAACAATTACTGTATGAGGTTGCGGTATCGTTTTTGTCATCCTCCCTCAAAAGTCTTACAACTTAGCAGGAGTTGAATATCACAAAACAAAGTAAAGACACAGTTTAAGTGAGTGATAACGAAATGATTAATTCAAGACAAACATATGCAATGCACTAATGATGATTATTAAAACAGATAATGTCTATCATAAGCCGAATGTTTTAACAAATAGGATAGAAATTGCAAATGAAAGTAGAACTAATGATATGAAAGTCCATCCTTCTAGCCATCCACATCATTAGCAATCTTGTTGTGATTAGGCATGGGAGCAGTGATCACGTTAGGGGTTGCAGGAGGATTAAACTCAATTTTACCAGCATCGATCATGTCTTGGATCTTAATCTATAATGTCCAAAAGCTATTGGTGTCGTGCCCGGGACTATTGGAATGGTAGGCGCACTGCACATTTGGATTGTGCTTAGCAGAGGAAGTGTTAATGTGTTGAGGAGGATCCCTTACAGTAATCCTCCCTGCCTTAAATAGATATTGCAGCGCCTGATCTAGCGACATATTAATCTTGGTGAATTGGCGCTTAGGTGCACCTGGCTTGCTTCGTTGTTGTGGAACTGCCCCAACAGATAGGTTGCGTTCATTACGACCTTTCTGGTTGTACATAGCATCAGCCATATGAGGTTTCTCAGGTGAGTTGAAGTCAATGATCTTGTCGTCAATTAAGTCTTGAATCCTATGCTTCAATGGTCCACAATCTTCGGTATCATGACCAGGACTGTTCGAATGATAAGCACATCTTGCATTATACTTATACCCAGAAGCATGATTGGCAGGAACTAAATATGAAGGCAATAGAGTTATCAAGTTCTGATAGAGCATTTGCAGCAAAACTTGAAACAGCGGCATGTGCAACAGAGTAAATGATCGCTTAGGTTTGGATTTCCAATTACCTTGACTACCTTGCTGCCTATGTTGATACTGAAGGATAGAAAAACACTTAGAAAAGGGGGGGGGTTGAATAAGTGTGACTTTAAAAACTTGTAAGATAAAAACAATGAACACAATTATTTATATCCTGGTTCGTTGTTAACGAAACTATTCCAGTCCACCCCCTTAGAGTGATTTACCTCAACTGAGGATTTAATCCATTAATCCAACTGGTTACAATGGTTATCCACTTAGAAAACTTCTAAGTCTTATAGAGTATACAGATCACAACTTGATCACTCTAGGAATTCTTCACTTAGAAACCTTCTAAGTCTTCTAGAGTCTACTGGTCACAACTTGATCACTCTAGGAACCTTTTACAAACTATGTAAAATAATGTTTACAAGAGTAAGATTGCTTCTAATAAAGCTATAATCACAACAGTGATATTTCTCTTAAGTTCAAAGCTTAACACTCACTAAATATTACAAGAGTTTGTGAGGTTGAAGATGAAGTTCATGAGTTTTGTCAGTCAGAGATTAGACTTAGTAGCCTGTCATCTTGTACTTTCTTCTGGACTCATATTTATAGATTAACAATGTTTGAATTTCAGAGTCAGCAGCTTGATGCAGAGCATCTTCTTGTCTTCTGACTTTGAAGAGCTTGAGCGTGTGTTATACCCCAAAATTTTCCCATCATATTTACTCATATTTCAGTCCATCAGACTTTCAAATGCTCAAAGATACACAAGAAGGAAGCACGCAGTCTCTCTCTTAAACAACAACCCACAACCAGGGTTTTGTTTCTCTCCAAGGAGAAATCAAATTGTGATACCTCAAGTTGACTTCATGACCTCTCATACGATTCAAAGAAACTCTATGCCAAAATTCTTGCTTCAATTCCCAAGATTGCTCAGTCAACAGTTCAAATGGTCAACAGTCGACTAGTTTGACCTGAAAAGTCAATTGTGGTCAAAGTACAGTCAAAATTCCTAATTTTTGGTCAACATCCTAATTTTGAAGTATAATTCATCATTTGATCAAGGATTGATCATGATCCATCAAGGAAAGTTCAAAAATCAACAAAACTCAAAGTTTCTAAATTAGGGTTTTTTACCTAAAAGTCAACTAAACTTTGACCAGCCATAACTTTTACATGGAACATCATAAATTCTCTATCCAAAGCCTAACCTGAAGTAAAATGAATTATCTACAAGTTTGTCTCTCACATGCCAAGGCTAAAAATGCTTCATTTGAGAGATATGAGCCAAAACATTACAGGTCCTTCTAGAAGCTCGCAAAAAGCTGTTTTTTTTCTAGAGCAATATCATCAAGATAAAATCTCCAAATGAAAAATATGTTCCAAAGTATCTTGTAGAGGACATCTTTAGGTTTCCAAAAAGTCCTAAAACTCCTTCATATCTTAAAAATTGAGGGAGATATGCCTCGTCAAAGTTGGACAAATTTGAGTGAAGAATGTGAAGTAAATATGGTCCAAAATGAGTTTTCTTGCAAATGGGCCCAATCCTTTTTAATTCAATATTAATCCACAAGTTATCCAAGATATCAAATTCAATTTCCACGAATTTATAGATTTTATTTGATTTATTATGAATTTTTATTCATTTAAAAGTGAAAATAAATCAAGCAAAAATCAAAGATTTAATTTGGCTCTTCATTCCAATCATATCCAACCATCAAATAAGCAACATTATTGATTCAATTTCATGGAAAGAAGATTGGGAGGAGAAAGATTGAAATTGACCAAGTTTAGTAAGTTTTGAAGCCATATTCCAATCAATTTCCCAATCAAAGATTCAAGGAGATTCAATCCAATTTTGTTGACCTAAAACCTTCACTTATAAGTTCACAACAAAATCAGATGCATTGGACGAAATTCTCTGCCTCATAAACCCTACACAAGCTTAAAAAAACTCAAAAAATATCAACTTCAGTTTTAAGATTACAATCATTCTCGAGCCAAGTGGAAGATCAAATCACATTCCCAGGGTGTTTTTGAAACTATCTCGACCATCATTGAAGCCTGAAGCCCAAGAACCACGTCCACCAGGGGCACGGTTTGCAACTCTAAATCCAAACTTGATTTCAATGATTTAGGCATTGTTAACTTAACTTGGTTGCATATTTACGATGATACTGATGTTTGCAATGTGTTTGTTTGGTTTAATTTGAGTTTTGGCATAGAAATTGTGTATCACCATTGTAGGGTTCGGAGTTTCCCGTTTTGGGGGTTTAATTTTCAGGCCGAATTGGACTAAGCCAATGGTTCCATCGTGTTTAGAAGAGAGTTTCGATTTGATTCATGATTTCACTTTGTGTTTATTGTTGTTATCTTTTAGTATTGAGGATTGCAGGTTTTTAGCCATGGCAGCAAAACCGTTGCTGTAGGCCCTGTCTAAAACGACGGACAAACGAGGAAAATGACCTCGTGAGTTCCAACGAGGAAACTAACCGTTTTAATGTGTTCATGAGGTAAAATATAGCAGGTCTAACATGGAACATGTAGGGTTAGACGCCAGAAACAAGTTCCACCATTTTTAACCGAGTTGATGTTGAAAGCTTCGTATTTCATAAATCAGGAACTTTCAGGCCACGAAACCAACACCAATGGAATCGCAGCCCTCGAATTAGGGGGGTAGGGTACCTTTTGTACGTTTATTGCTCGTATTTTTGCAGGTGGGAGGTTGAGGCTGCCGGAGAAGACGACCGGAGGTTTGACTCCGGCGTCGCTGACTTTCCTTGACTAGGTCAAGGCTGGCGTGGCAAAATAGAGAGTTATGATTGGCTCTGTTTAAAATTATGGCCCCACGTGAAATGTTTTAAACTGATAGATCCAGTGCTCTCAATCTCATACACCTATGATGCGCCCTATCATCTGAAGCCCTCAGATCTCATTAATTCAAAATCCAACGCATCTGATCACGCCTTCCATATCATAGACTCTCCAGCCAACCACACTAGATCACAAATTATATATTTTCCATTTTATTTTATTTTCTTTGCAAAATTAATTTAAAATAGTTTTAAAAATAAAAAAAAATATAATAAAAATATTTTTAGGTTGATAAAATAATATATTATTTTTTGACAAAAAAATATTTTATTTTTCTTCATAATTGAAATATTTTGTTTAATTAATTAGATAATATTGTTATATTTATCTTTTAATTATTTTTAACCTATCAAAAAATCAGAAAAAAAATATTTTCTTTTTATTAAATTAGTTTATATATTATAAACTAATTTTGTACATATTTAGAATATTTTTCTTTTTAAGTTTAATTTATGTGTATAATTATTTGTATAATTATATGTTAATTAGCTTAATAATTTCCAAAATAATTTCAAAAATCCCAAAAAAATTAATTTTATTTTAAAATTAATTGACACACAATTTGGACATATTTTAGAATTAATTTCTTAGGTTTAAATTTTATTTCTAATTCCTAACCTTTTAATTAAATTAATTATGCATTAATTTTAATTAAAATCAACCATCCAAAAAATCAAAAAATATTCTCCTTTTATCTTATTGCAATTTAAATTCATAGATAAGTGTATAGGTTGTCAAATTCATGTAAATAGCGTAGTTTACATTTCTCGCACAATTGATGTAATAGCGTAGATTTACTTTCCGCATTTTACATTCCCGCACTTTAATTTCTGTACATATAAAACTGCGTGTATGTCGAAGATAATAACTGAAGCGTTAGATCACTAATTTCAAATGACAAAAATATCTGAAAATAAAACACAATCACACTTGCACCTCTTAGGGTAATCCCTCTGTTACTCTTTTCAAAATCAATTATACTGTTTCAAATACAATTCAAACAATTTCTCTCTGTATCCAGTCAAAGAAAATTTTCTAAAAGAAAATAGGAAAGGATCTTATAAATTTAGGGTAGATCTCCTAATTGCTTGCTCAAATCAAACAAAACAACAAATGTTTCACATATCACTGTTTTTCCAAAACAAAACTTTCAAAAAAGACAACATTTTGTATGTATCTAAACAAGGATCATTATGAAGTTAAAGATCTTTTTTTCAAAATATCTTTCGAAAGATAGAACACTTTGTATACATCCGCACAAGGATCATTACAAAGTTAATTTACAAAGGTATTTAAAACCACATACAAGCATTTCAAAGCAAGACAAATGATTCAAACAAGTGAGTTAAGCAATTAAGAGCCCATGGATAACCATGGATACAAAGGGGTTCTAACGCCTTCCCGTTGTATAACCTACCCCCGAACCCAAAATCTCTTAAAGGTATTTTTCTTTTTCTTTTATAAACCTTTCCTTAATTGGATAAAATAAAAGTCGGTGGCGACTCTCTGATTTTCAAAACTCAAAAATAAAAGAAGAGTCAGTTCGTATCCCACGAGAAAAACCGAGGACGACAGAACTGGCGACTCTGCTGGGGATTTCAAAAACAAAATGTTTTCAAAATGGGTTACCTTAGAGTTTAGATCACTTCGATGTTTTCAAATTGCTTGTCTTGTTTGCTTTATTTTTCAAAGGTTTGTTTGGGTATTTACTTGTGTGAAAGATTCTAACCCGAATCTCGAGATACCTTAAGTATGTGACAATAGACCAAGGAAACTGTACGACATGTACCGATATGGTTGATCTGGTAGTCACCGTTAGTGCGACATTTTGGTCTGTACTGATATCCCTTGAAAACGAACAAGGAGTATGTTAGGCTTCCGAAATGTCATTAAACACTAATTTGTCTTAGAACCTTTAGTTGAACTTGACTTGTGGCCTATTAAGTGACTAGCTTTGAAATTGATCGAAGTTAGTTATCCTCGAGGAATGTTTTGATCGGCCGTCCGAGTGCCGTATTGAGATGTTGTCTCCAAGGATCATAGAACCCGAATACTATTTTAAGACAGGTTTAAACCAACTCAACTTCAGTGGGGAGGGTATCACCTATGAACCTCGTGCAAGCCTTTAAACCTAAGGCTATTGTTTGATTTGTTTGTGTTTTCCACATGTTTGACATCATGACATCATAAGCATCATAAACATATCATTTTTCTCACTAATCATTTCAAGGATCGAAGAGTTTACTTTTGTTTTGTTGTTACAGGTAATGGCTCCTGCTACCAGAGATTATATCCGGATCAACATCTCAACAGTACCATCTGAACTTAAGGACTTAATATCAGAATTTCCCAGAAATGCTCAATTCACTGAAAAGCACGGTCACCTACTCCATTTGGTTACCTCAAAATTTGAAGAAGACATGATATGAGTCCTGTTCCAGTTCTTTGATCCCGAACATCATTGTTTTACATTTCCTGATTACCAGCTGGTACCCACATTGGAAGAGTTCTCTGAACTAATTGGGTTACCTGTTCGAGATCAATTACCTTTCACTGGTTTAGAAAAGATTCCAAAGCCTGAAATCATTGCTGCTGCCTTACATTTACGAAAGTCAGAAATCGAGTCCAATTGGGAAACAAAGAGTGGAGTCAAGGGTTTTATTTCTAAGTTCTTAATGGGAAAGGCTCGATCACTATTAAAAGATAGGAGTTACCAAGCTTTTGAAGAAGTTGTGGCTCTTTTGATTTATGGGTTGGTTTTATTCCCTTATCCCGACCAATTCATAAATGTGCACGTTATCAACATTTTCTTAACCCGCAATCTGGTACCTACTTTACTGGGAGACATTTTACATTCTTTACACACTCGTACCATGAAAAAGCAAGGAACTCTTATGTGTTGTGTACCACTACTGGCTAGATGGTTTACATTGCACCTTCCCCGATCAGTGTTGAGAAACGAGCAAAGGATGCAATGGTCTCGCAGGATTATGTCTTTGTCTCATTCAGATATCCGGTGGAACAACTTCTTTCAAAAAGACATCACTCTCATTGACCATTGTGGGGAGTACCCTAATGTACCACTCCTTGGCATTAAGGGAGGCATCACCTACAACCCCACTTTAGCTTTGCGCCAATTCGGATATGCACGAAGAAATGGTCCTCATGACATGATTATCCATGGCATTATGTTCGACTACGAAGATGATTCCCAAAGGTATCGACGAAGGTTTATACATGCTTGGGGCAGTGTCTACAAAGTAGAAAGCAAGACTTTAGGACAATGGAATTCTATTCCCATGGAGCCTTACCTCAAATGGGTGTGTGCTCGTGCTCAGAAGTTCATCATGCCATATCCCGCTATTCTACCTATGACTATTGAGCCAGAAGTCGAAGGGGACGAACCTCGAGTTATTCTACATCCGGACATGTCAACTGACTTGGAAGAGCTGCAGAAATCTTGGGTTCAACTAAAAGGAGAAAAAGACACCTTCAAAGCACACTGTCAAGACTATGAAAGGAAAGTGTTGGAGCTCACCAGACAACTCCATGAAGAATAGCAGATCAACACGTTCTTGGGTGCAAAGAGAAAGCGTCCATGGGAGGCTTGAGGAATCCTTTATTTTCTTTATTTTCTGCTTTATCTTGTAAGCCCGAAAGAGGCAAAGAAAAGAAAAAAAAAGAAAAGAAAAGAGAAAAAGAAATAAATTGTTTGACTAATAAATGTTTGTTTCTCTTTTTCAAACAAATTTAAATTCTAAGATCCTTGAAAACATTGCATATACATTTCCTTCATAAACATTACATAACAGATTCACATAACAGGTTTCTCATCTCCTCGCTGTTTATTTCAGTTAGAAGGGATGGATTCCGAAACAAGCATCAAGAATCTCGAAGCACAGAACGCCCAAGTTCAGATAGCAATTCTGGAGCTAGCAAAAGGGCAACAAGAACTGAAAGCCCTGATGATCAAGAAGAAAAAGAAGCCCAAGGGATCTGTAGGTTTAAGCCACATCGTGAGGAAAGTCAGAGTCCCAGCCAGGATGCCCAGAAAAGTGCCAATCCCTGAAGTAGTCGGTGAAGGTGATCAAGAAGACAACCACAGCAACCAGGGTTCTTCCAAACTCTCTCTCTCTCTCTCTCTCTCTCTCTCTCTCTCTCTCTCTCTCTCCTGATGAAGAAGATTATCACTCCGAAGACGAACAGGGTGATAGAAAATACCAGCAGTTGGAAGAACGCCTGAAAGCTATGGAGATACAGAAAATACCTGGTTTAGACTTCAATGATCTTGGACTCGTCTCAGATATTGTTATCCCTCCCAAGTTCAAAGTTCCTGTCTTTGCAAAGTATGATGGAGTATCTTGCCCAAAACTGCATCTAAGGTCCTATGTGAGGAAGATATTACCTCATACGGCAGATAACAAATTGTGGATTAATTTCTTCCAAGAAAGTCTGTCGGGTACACAACTCGAGTGGTACTATCAACTGGAAAGTGCAAAAGTTCACACCTGGGAAGATCTGGCTGCTGCCTTTTACAAACAGTATCAGTACAACGCTGACCTTGCACCAACCCGTACTCAATTACGAGGCATGACTGTGGCACCAAAAGAAAGTTTCAAAGAGTATGCACAAAAATGGAGAGATCTAGCTGGAAGGGTTCAACCACCCTTATCTGATCGCGAGCTGGTCGACATGTTCATGGGCACTTTAACTGTCCCTTTCTACAATCATTTGCTGGGAAGCTCATCGTCAGGTTTCACTGACCTGATATTAACTGGAGAGCGTGTCGAAAGCGGCATTCAAAGTGGAAAAATTCAAGTAGGCTCCTCCTTTGGTACTACAAAGAGGCCCATCAGTGGAGAAATGAAGTCAATACAATGCATAGTCAGAAAAGTCGCAAAAGTGAGCATCACAAATCTGTAGGGGCTGTTCTGATCTCTGCATCTGCACCTCAAAAAGATCAACCACCAAAGTATACGCGTCGACCAGATGCACCAAGAAGAAACTTCACCAGAATCAATATGCCAATCTCTCAAGCATTGCAGCACTTGTTAAAAGCAAATCTGATTACATTGAAAGACCCTCTGAAGAATGTCAACACTTCCTCTCTTAGTTATCGCCCCGATGCAACATGTGCATACCATTCCAACTGTCCTGGACATGACGCAGATCAATGTTGGGCCCTGAAAAATAAAATCCAAGACATGATAGATGTTGGAGAAATTGAATTCGATCCTCCAGAGACTCCAAATGTCATCACTGCACCTATGCCAAAACACGACAAGACCGTTAATGCTATCATGGATACTGTTTATATCTATGATATGAGAGAGCTGTCAACTCCGCTCCTTGAAGTCAAAAGAAAGCTAATACAAGCTGGTTTATTTCCAGGTTGTGACCCTGATTGCTTTTATTGTGCACACCTACCAAATGGTTGTGAGAATTTGAAAGGAGGAATTCAAAAGTGGATGGATCGTCGTATCATTATGTTTGAGAAACTTCCTTCTATAGACAATTTGTGCGAAGTTTTTTCAAATGGGATGAAGGTAGAGGACGTCTCAGTGGTTTCTAACATACCATTGAAAATCCCTACCAAGGTTCCCTTCAAGATTTCTGCTACACCCAGAGTAGCATCTGTAATCATCACCAGTCCGGCTCCATTTCTATACTCCTCAGATAAAGCTGTCTCGTGGAGTTATGACGCTAATGTTTATGTCCATGGAGTTAAACAAGACACCTTGACTGAAGAGGCCGTGAATTTTACTAATCCAGCTGTTGATAATATCGTGGGGACTAGTAAGATTACAAGAAGTGAAAGGATCTTTTCACCAGAAATTTCTCCAAATGTTGCTTCTAACCCAGTCCAGGTCCCAGTTCCTAATCAAGATATCAACGCTCGAGGCAAAGAGCCACTAGTTGAACCAGTTCAAGTACCTGTGGAAGTCACCGTTGAAGATCCTTCGAGGCAAGAAATGGAGGAAATATTGAAAATCATCTGCAAAAGTGATTACAATATTGTCGAACAACTGGGGCACACGGCTTCAAAGATTTCAATGTTGTCTCTGCTAAAGTATTCAGAAGATCATGCCAAGGCCCTGATGAAGTTCTTGAAAGCTGCACATGTACCACAGGAGATTTCAGTCGATCAATTTGAAAATTTTGTTGCCAGTCTAACGGTGGATAACGGTCTCGGTTTCTCTGATGTTGATTTAACCCCTGCTAGGAAAAATCACAATAAAGCCCTGCACATCTCTATTGAATGTAACGGCATCACTTTGTCTCATGTGTTGGTAGACAATGGTTCCTCGTTGAATGTGTTACCAAAAGTAGTACTGGAAAAACTTGACTTCGAAGGAGTTGTGTTACAACCAAGCGATGTTGTGGTAAGAGCCTTCGACGGGTCAACAAGAACAGTATACGGAGAAGTTAAACTCCCAATCAGAGTGGGCTCTCAGATCTTTGATTCTACCTTTTACGTGATGGAAATTCATCCAGCATACTCCTGTTTACTAGGACGTGCTTGGATACATGGGGCAAGCGCTGTAACTTCTACCCTGCATCAGAAGTTAAAATATCCTATAAAAGGCAAGGTCATCACAGTTTATGGCGAAGAAGAATATGTGGTTAGTCACCTGAGTAACTCCAAGTATGTTGAGATGGATGGCGAATTCATCGAAACCCCCTGCCAATCTTTTGAGGTGGTCCCTCCAGCTATCTCTACTGCCAAACATATCTCTGCTACTCCTGCTACAAAAATAACTCCGACAATGGCTTCTCTCAAAGATGCTAAAGCTGTGATCGAAGAGGGTGGTTGCACAGTATGGGGACAACTCCTTTATGTGCCTTACAAGTTCGATAAGCTAGGTCTGGGCTATGCTAATGAAACTCAGAAAAATGATCAAAGTCCTCGTTCTGGAGGATTAATGTCACATTTCATCAGCCAAGGAGTGAATGCTATTGAAGACGATGGAGTGATTTTGAACCATATTATTCAGCAATATCCAAATGAAGTTCCACCTGTTTCCAAGGAAGTTTGGGATACTTTGGGAGAACCAAGCGGCAGGTATGATTTTCTAGTGAAGTACACTGCTCCTCAGAGTTCTTTTATTGCCATTGAAGACATCGTCCCAACTGGATGGGGTGATCAGTTTGGAGATTGCAAAAGTTTCACAAGTTCCATTATTGAGCAACACCAAAGTCCACCTAGTCCAAAAGAAGTCTGGGATACGCTGGGAGAACCAAGTGGTAAGTATGACTTTATGGTGAAGTATTCCGCTCCCCTGAGCTCGCAAGTCGCTATTGAAGACATCACCCCAACTGGATGGGACAACCATTTCGAAGATAATATGACGCTCACAAGCCCTGTCACTCCTGAAGAATTCTGGGAAACACCAAATGACGAGAATGATTTTCTGACGGAGTACACTACTCCCCAGAATGCACAAGTCTCTATCAAAGATATCATCCCAACTGGATGGGACAATCTTATCGAGTATCTCTCTCAGCCAACAGAGGTACCTCAGCCTGGGCTCTCATATCCAGCAGAGCATCTTCCTCATCCTGAAGGATCAACACCTCATCTCGTCACCAAAGAAGTCAATGCTGTGGAAGACGAAGAAGACAACTGCAACTGCAACTGGAGCAACTGGATATTCCCTACTCACAACAATGGATTGAACAACTGGGAAGCTGAAGATGTTATCTCCTTTGATCAGGAGTAAATACAATTTCCTGTTTTCGTTGTCTATATGTTCAAAAATAAAAATGGTTCCTGTACTATCGAACCATGAACTTAAAAGCCAAGTGCCTTTCCCGAAGCACACTGGTCCTATTTATAAGGGTTTGTCATACCATGATCATGTTCATTCAATAAAATCATGGGACGTTTCAAATTTTGTGATCCTTTTTGTTTCTTTCTTTACTTTATTCAGTTTCAAATAGCTATGTGTTCTTACACACACCCACATAATAAATGCAGATTCACATTCACTCTGGATCCTGTTGATAACGATCCTGCTATTGCCAGTCATGACTTTGAAAATCCAATCTACCAAATTGAGGACGAAAGTGAGGAAGATTGTGAAGTACCTAGGGAACTTGCAAGGCTGTTAGAACAAGAAGAAAAGACTATACAGCCGCATGAAGAGCCAATTGAAGTTATCAACCTGGGCAGTGACGAAGAAAAGAAAGAAGTCAAGATAGAGGCTGATCTAGAAGACAGTGTCAAGCAAAGACTGATTCAAATGTTACAAGACTACGTTGAGATATTCGCTTGGTCCTATGAAGATATGCCTGGCCTCGACACGGATATTGTGGTCCATCGCCTGCCGATCAAAGAAGGGAGCACTCCAGTTAAGCAGAAACTACGGAGAAGTAGGCCCGACATGTCCAAGAAGATTAAAGACGAGGTTGAAAAGCAATTCAACGCCGGTTTTCTAAAAGTTGTGAGTTATCCTCCATGGATAGCTAACATCGTGCCTGTGCCTAAAAAAGACGGAAAAGTCAGAATGTGTGTAGACTACAGAGATCTGAATCGGGCAAGCCCTAAAGATGATTTCCCTTTACCTCACATTGATGTACTGGTTGACAATACTGCACAATGCAAGGTATTTTCCTTTATGGACGGATTCTCAGGTTACAATCAAATCAAGATGGCACCCGAAGACATGGAAAAAACAACTTTCACAACACCCTGGGGAACCTTTTGTTACAAAGTGATGCCCTTTGGTTTAAAGAATGCAGGAGCTACATATCAGCGCGCAATGGTAGCTCTGTTCCATGATATGATTCATCAGGAAATAGAGGTTTATGTGGATGATATGATTTCAAAGTCCAACACCGGAGAAGAACATCTCGGTCATCTGCACAAGCTGTTTGACAGACTCAAGAAGTATAGGTTGCGACTGAATTCGAACAAGTGTACCTTTGGAGTAAGATCCAGTAAACTCTTAGGTTTCATCGTCAGCAGCAAGGGTATTGAAGTTGATCCTGCCAAAGTCAAAGCCATTCAAGAAATGCCCATACCCCGTACCGAGAAACAAGTCAGAGGATTCTTGGGACGTTTGAACTACATCGCCAGATTTATTTCCCATATGACTACTACTTGTGTGCCGATCTTCAAACTGTTGAAGAAAGATCAAGTGGAAAGATGGAACGAAAAATGCCAATTAGCCTTTGATAAGATCAAAGAATATCTTCAAAAACCGCCAATTTTACTACCACCAGTGGAAGGAAGACCTCTGATAATGTACCTAACAGTATTAGAAGATTCAATGGGGTGTGTACTGGGGCAACATGACGATTCTGGCCGAAAAGAGCATGCGATCTACTATCTTAGCAAAAAGTTTACCGATTATGAAACAAGATACTCATTGCTCGAGAAAACTTGCTGTGCCTTGGCATGGGCGGCTCGCCGACTAAGATAGTATATGCTAAATCATACCACTTTCCTGATCTCCAAAATGGATCCTATCAAATATGTGTTCGAAAAACATGCTCTCTCTGGAAGAATAGCAAGATGGCAAATGATCTTAACAGAGTATGACATCCAGTACACTTCACAAAAAGCGATCAAAGGAAGTGTGGTAGCTGATCATCTGGCTCATCAAGCGGTGGATGATTATCAAGCGTCGAACTTTGACTTCCCAGATGAAGACATTATGCTAGTTACTGACTACGAACAACCAGGACCGGAGAAAGGACCCGAGTCGGGATCCCGATGGACTATGGTTTTTGGTGGAGCCTCTAATGCGTTTGGCAATGGCATCGGAGCTGTGATCATTTCTCCTACAGGAGGACATACACCATTCACTGCCAGATTATGTTTCAACTGCACTAACAATATAGCCGAGTATGAAGCATGTATTCTGGGTCTCAAAGCTGCAATCGATCTGAGAATCAAGTTCCTGGAGGTCTACGGAGACTCGGCCCTTGTAATTTATCAAGTCAAAGAGGAATGGGACACGAAGCACCCGAATATAATTCCTTACAAAGAATATGTGCTGAGTTTGATTCCTTATTTTGAAGAAATCACTTTTGAACATATCCCGCGCGAAGAAAATCAACTAGCTGACGCTTTAGCTACCATGTCATCTATGTTCAAAGTCAGGTGGGACAATGAGGCGCCAATGATCACCATTTACAGACAAAATGAACAAGTCTATTGCAATAATATTGATACCGAAGGAGTGGAAGAAAAACCATGGTTCCATGAAGTAAAAAGGTATCTTGAAGCCCAGGAATACCCTGAAGGGGCGTCCATTAATGATAGAAAGTTTCTAAGAAGATTTGCTGCTAAATTCTTTCTAAGTAATGGAATCCTGTACAAGGGCAACCATGACTCGACTTTGCTTCGTTGTGTGAACAAGAAGGAAGCAGAACAGATTATGGAAGACATACACGATGGTGCCTTTGGTACTCATTCAAGTGGACATACAATGGCTAAAAAGATTCTGAGAGCAGGTTATTACTGGTCTACCATGGAGACGGACTGCCATCACCACTCCAGAACTTGTCACAAATGCCAGATATATGCCAACAAAGTACATGTACCTTCAGTCCCATTAAACATCCTGACGGCTCCTTGGCCTTTTGCAATGTGGGGAATCGATATGATTGGAGAAATCAAGCCTACTGCTTCCAACGGACATCATTTTATCCTGGTCGCTATTGATTACTTCACCAAATGGGTAGAGGCAACCTCGTTTGCTTCTGTCACCAAGAATGTGGTGGCCCGGTTTATCAAGAACAATCTCATTTGTCGGTATGGCATCCCTGAAAGGATCATCACAGAAAATGGCACAAATTTAAACAACAGGATGATTACTGAACTCTGCACGCAGTTCAAGATTAAACATCATAATTCATCCCCATATCGGCCAAAGATGAATGGTGCCGAGGAAGCTGCCAACAAGAACATCAAAAAAATCATACAAAAGATGACAGTAACCTACAAAGACTGGCATGAGATGTTACCTTTTGCTCTTCATGGTTATCGCACATCAACACGTACTTCAACAGGGGCAACTCCATTCTCCTTAGTCTATGGTATGGAGGCAGTTCTTCCAATTGAAATTCAGATTCCTTCCCTAAGGATTATGAAAGAAGCCGATCTAGATGAAGACGATTGGATTCAGACTCGGTTGGACCAGATAAACTTGATTGATGAGAAGAGGCTTGCGGCTATTTGTCATG
Source organism: Vicia villosa (assembly GCF_029867415.1). Taxonomy (NCBI): domain Eukaryota; kingdom Viridiplantae; phylum Streptophyta; class Magnoliopsida; order Fabales; family Fabaceae; genus Vicia; species Vicia villosa. The sequence continues at coordinate 1,604,159 of NC_081186.1, forward strand.
GTCAGTTGTACCAGAAACGTATGATCAAAGCCTTCAACAAGAAAGTCAAAAGTCAGGCATATCAAACCGGTGATTTGGTTGTCAAACGTATCATCTTACCACAGGGCGACCCCAGGGGAAAGTGGACTCCCACTTATGAGGGACCATTTGTAATCAAGAAAGTACTCTCCGGCAGAGCCATGTTTCTTACCACTATGGATGGCAAGGATTTCCCACACCCTGTAAATGCGGACATAGTCAAAAAGTACTTCGCTTAAAGAAAAGCTCGCTAAGTTGAAAACCTGAAAGGGCGACTTAGGCAAAAAAATGAGCGTCTCGGTGGATTGAAAACCTGAAAGGGCGATCCAGGCAAAAATTAGAGACTAAAAAAAAAAATAATTATCCCGGTAGGCTGAAAACCTGAAAAGGCAGCCTAGGCAAAAGTTAGGGAATAAAGCGTACGACTATGTCTCGTTTGGCTACCTACTCACCTTCAAGATTCAACACATCAAAGGCACTAATCAGTCCAATCACTTTCTTCCAACAAGAGAGGGATGAGATACTCGAAGACATATTGGCAATAGCAGAGTTGAAACTTGACTAGATTGTTTTCACATAGCTATTTCCCTTTATAAGTACTTTTCAAAGTTTTATGACAACTTCCTACTACTAGGATTTTTGTCTCCTTGTACTAATCCGCCTATTATGGCTCTATTTCAAAATCAATACAGTTCATGCTCAAAATCAATGTTTTCACTTTTTCTATTTTGAACGCGTAAACGTCCCAATCATAATTTTGAATGAACATATGCATTTAAATATGATTGATGTTTATAAGAAAAACAGGAATAGCAGTCAGGTAATGTCCCAATCATCTGGACATCATCCCGAAACCAGCATCAGAAGAAAAGTTCCCCAACAGAGATACGTTTCTCAGCAGATTCCTCAATGAGATTTTTCTCTCCAACAAAGTGATTCGAGAAACCTTATTCCCAAGCAGGGCTGTTCAAGATCACTATCCCCAGAAGGCGTGATCCTCCACACCAAGGTTTGATCAAATAGTGCATCGGAGGATTACACATCTTTCTTAATTCCCATTCAAAGTGCATCAAAATCAGAACTTTCAAAATTACCTTCATCCTCAAGCGGTAGTCAAAGATCTCTCAACAGAGCACCCTGGTCCGTAAGGAAGTTCCCCAGCTGAGTATACTCGAAAAAAGATAGCAAAGATCATCGACAGTCATAATGTCATCATTTCTGAAATAACAAACAGGGATTTATTTTCCCAACCGGAAGTTTGATATACTCTAAATTGCATAAGTCATGTCCATACATCATACATCATACGCATATTCATGCATAGCATATAATGATTCATGACAAACGCATACATAACATGCACGATTCTAACTTAGTTTGAAAATTTCAACATATACATTACATACATCATGGTATTGCATGTCACTAACTTGGTTTTCAGGTAAACGAATATCCCCAGCAAGTTATTCTCAATCACATGCAACATTCTCCTGGGTTCTATTCAGACAGGCGTTCTTCTCAGAACCAAAGATTCAAACTGAAGAGTTCTATCTTTTCAAACCACCTATCAACTCAAAACAAGCAAAGCAGATACGGTCTAATGGTGACTCATTCTGACGCTTCCAGCCTATATTACAGTCGAATAAACAACTTCAAATCCTTCAGATCTAAGTCGATACCTTGAACGGTTCCTTAATGATCTACCTTCAGATCTAAGTCAGTACCTCAGACGGTTCCTTAAAGTAGTCAATCTTCAAGATCTAAAGCGGATACCTCATACGGTTCCACAACGATCAACCTTCAAAGATCTAAAGTGGATACCTCAGACGGCTCCACAACGATCAACCTTCAAAGAACAAAGCAGATACCTCAGACGGTTCCACAACGATCAACATTCAAAATCTAAAGCGGAAAAACTTTGGACAGTTCAGTAACGATCAGCCTCCAAGATTTAAAGCGGTAACCTCGGACGGTTCCGTAATGGTCAACACAGAGGTTTTCAAATCCTTCATCAAGATATAATCAATGGATTCATTCTGATGGACAAACCATCAACACATTCGCTAGATGGCATCTGGAAGCCCATCTCAGGTAATGTTTAGATCCACCAACTATATTTCTCAAGCCACATTCAATGCAATTTCCAACATCACTTCCGGTGAAGGTAAGTGCAAATTTTCAGGGCATCTAAATATTCAATCATCTTCTACCTTCAGATTTCAATCGGTCTCTTCAGGTTTAAGAAGATTGAATAGGGGCAACTGTTATACCCCAAAATTTGCCCACATCTTTTTTCAGAGAGAAGGCAACAGAATTCTGTCTAAAAATCGGGAGTTTCATATAATCTTGGATTTTATTTCATAAATATCCTGATTTTATGAATACTCAGTTTTAGAAGGTTTTATACGGTATTTTGGTTCGCTGTTGAATTTATTCTTACACAAACGCCAAGTACTGTTTATCACTTCACACACGCTGTTTATTTGAGATTTATTTGCAGATAAATAGTACTGACGTAATTGGTACAGAATTAAATTTTTGCAGGCGCAGAGTCCGGGGATTCAGACTGTACTGGTAACAATTAATTTATTATTGGTTTTGTTTCCCACTAATTTTTGTACTATACTATATTATTTTCAAATCTTTTCCTTTCTTTTCAAATCTCTTTATTTCAAATCAAATCCTAACTTTATTCCATACATCTCTCTTTTCAAACCCTACCATACACTTTCTTTCAAATCCTACTACCACTCAAATTTTCCTTTTTTGTACGGTATCACTTCATTCCCCAACGTCTCTATCCTTCTTTTCACTCTATAAATACCCCTCATTTTTTCCATAAATTCTCACATCAAATTTCACTCATTTCTCAAACTCCTACCTCATAATTATATTTTCTCTTCTTCCCCGGCAAAAATGGCAAAGTGGATGGATACGTTTTTTCTTATGGTCATCACTGTTTTGGTGGTGATCATGTCCTTTTTCTGTCTGCATAGTCCTGAAAAATGCGGACCTGGGTTGCTTACACTCCCGTTCATCTATATGTTGTTATTTATAGCATGGGTTTTTAATCGTCATTTTTAAAGTTTGTCGTATCTTTCGCTTTCAAATAATGTACCGTTTATTTTATTTGTCGTACTGTTCATTATATTATGTAATATTTGTACTGTCAGTATTAAATGTTGTACTATCTGTCGTACTGTCGTTTAATTATCAAGATAATATTATGTGTTTTCTGCTAGTTAAATATTTATTTTTCTGTGCATTAAATATTTTTCAAGGTTATTATCGGTAATTTCGTTCGCGTACGGTATATTTTATTTATTTATTATGTTTGTGTTTTTCTAACAACTCATGTAAATAAATTTTCACCATTAACACAACAAAAAAAAACAAAAAAGAAAAAATTAACTTTAACTGTTAAGTTTTCACTTTAACTGTTACGTTAATGCCCGGACAGCCAGTTAACAGTCAAACCCGCTGACAACACGTTTCTTCGTGTTTTGTACCATCATTCAAATCAATCTTTTGCATTTCAAAATTCCAAGATTTTTGTTCTAGAAGTCTTCTGATAATCACATGATCAGCAGGGACTCAACACTGCACAAAAATCAGGTACGCTTAACTGTCTCCTACACGAACAGTCCCTAACTAGTGTTTTTGTTTTTTCAGGAGAACAAGTTTTTTTTGAGACCTCAAATGGATTTCATGGACCTCCATATGTCTCAAAGTACCACCAGACAAATTTTCAAACTTCAATTCGCTCGGACGCACAATCAGCAGCTCAAACTGTCAATAGACGACCAGTTTGACCGAAAAGTCAACAGACAGTCAAAAATGAAATTTTTTTGTCAACATCTATATTTTGTCAAAAGATTCATCATTTGATCAATGGTTGATCATAATTCATCAAGAAAAGATCAGAAATCAACAAAACCCTAAGTTTCAAAATTAGGGTTTTCTCCTAAAAAGTCAACTGAACTTTGACCGGCCATAACTCTCTCCTCGTTCATTCAAAAAATTCCAACCAAAGCTTGTTTTGAAGGAAATTCAATTATCTTTCAAATGAAATTGATCCCATGGTCATTGGATTTACCATTTGGAAAATATGAGCTCAGACATTACAGGTCATTTTCAAAGTCAACAAAAAGTGGTTTTTTGTCAAAGGCCATAACATCAAGATAACTTCTCCAAATGAAAAAAAGTTTCCAAAGTAGCTTGTAAAGTACATCTTGAGGTTTCTAAAAAGTACCAGAACTCCTTCATATGATCAAAATTGAGGGAGATATGCCTTGTTGAAGTTGGCTATTTTTTGGGAAAATGCATGAAACCAACATTGATCAAAAATGTTTTTTTTCCAAAAGAGGCCAAGTATTCATGATCCAAACATGTTTCTAATGATATTAAAGGGCTCCCACGACCAACTTGAGGCCCATGGCATTTTTATTTCTTTTTTAATTTAATTTTATTCCATTTAAAGTTAAATTAAAAGAGAAATGGTTCAAGATAATGATTCAAGGCTTTTGTCCTTAGCATGAGCCATCAAAATTGATCCAAACTCTGCAGCATAGAGGTACATGGCAGGCCTAGAGCAAGAGGGATGAAGAAAATGGAGCCATGGTCAAGAAATTCAAACTTTTTAATATTAAAATAACCAAAAGTTCAAAAGCATTCAAAGCTTCTTAGCTTAAGTTTGCAGCACCAATCTTGCTTATATAATGCTTAGGATACTTCAGTAAGAGGAGGGACACAAAAGCATAGCCTAGAAAACACCTTCAAAAAATCCAAAAATATCAAAAACCTTGTAATTTTCGTTTTGTAATTTCTAGCTTACATCAATAAAAAACAATCATTCAAATCTTCTTCTGGGATCATATAGAGTAAGATTGAGACCTTCACTAAGACCTACAATACCCTGAACGCATATATATGGTTCTTCATGTTCATACATATTTGATTTTCGTTTTCATATGTATACTTAGTTTTAATAAGAACTAACCGTTTTAATGTGTTC